>NC_091356.1:23523422-23528422 GCF_038502225.1 Cherax quadricarinatus | reverse complement strand
CCTCCAAGGACAAAGTTCTTTGTCTCCACAGACTCCTAAGTGCACCACTCACTCTTTTTCCCTCATCAATTCTATGATTCACCTCATCTTTCATAGACCCATCCGCTGACACGTCCACTCCCAAATATCTGAATACATTCACCTCCTCCATACTCTCTCCCTCCAATCTGATATTCAATCTTTCATCACCTAATCTTTTTGTTATCCTCATAACCTTACTCTTTCCTGTATTCACCTTTAATTTTCTTCTTTTGCACACCCTACCAAATTCATCCACCAATCTCTGCAACTTCTCTTCAGAATCTCCCAAGAGCACAGTGTCATCAGCAAAGAGCAGCTGTGACAACTCCCACTTTGTGTGTGATTCTTTATCTTTTAACTCCACGCCTCTTGCCAAGACCCTCGCATTTACTTCTCTTACAACCCCATCTATAAATATATTAAACAACCACGGTGACATCACACATCCTTGTCTAAGGCCTACTTTTACTGGGAAAAAATTTCCCTCTTTCCTACATACTCTAACTTGAGCCTCACTATCCTCGTAAAAACTCTTCACTGCTTTCAGTAACCTACCTCCTACACCATACACTTGCAACATCTGCCACATTGCCCCCCTATCCACCCTGTCATACGCCTTTTCCAAATCCATAAATGCCACAAAGACCTCTTTAGCCTTATCTAAATACTGTTCACTTATATGTTTCACTGTAAACACCTGGTCCACACACCCCCTACCTTTCCTAAAGCCTCCTTGTTCATCTGCTATCCTATTCTCCGTCTTACTCTTAATTCTTTCAATTATAACTCTACCATACACTTTACCAGGTACACTCAACAGACTTATCCCCCTATAATTTTTGCACTCTCTTTTATCCCCTTTGCCTTTATACAAAGGAACTATGCATGCTCTCTGCCAATCCCTAGGTACCTTACCCTCTTCCATACATTTATTAAATAATTGCACCAACCACTCCAAAACTATATCCCCACCTGCTTTTAACATTTCTATCTTTATCCCATCAATCCCGGCTGCCTTACCCCTTTTCATTTTACCTACTGCCTCACGAACTTCCCCCACACTCACAACTGGCTCTTCCTCACTCCTACAAGATGTTATTCCTCCTTGCCCTATACACGAAATCACAGCTTCCCTATCTTCATCAACATTTAACAATTCCTCAAAATATTCCTTCCATCTTCCCAATACCTCTAACTCTCCATTTAATAACTCTCCTCTCCTATTTTTAACTGACAAATCAATTTGTTCTCTAGGCTTTCTTAACTTGTTAATCTCACTCCAAAACTTTTTCTTATTTTCAACAAAATTTGTTGATAACATCTCACCCACTCTCTCATTTGCTCTCTTTTTACATTGCTTCACCACTCTCTTAACCTCTCTCTTTTTCTCCATATACTCTTCCCTCCTTGCATCACTTCTACTTTGTAAAAACTTCTCATATGCTAACTTTTTCTCCCTTACTACTCTCTTTACATCATCATTCCACCAATCGCTCCTCTTCCCTCCTGCACCCACTTTCCTGTAACCACAAACTTCTGCTGAACACTCTAACACTACATTTTTAAACCTACCCCATACCTCTTCGACCCCATTGCCTATGCTCTCATTAGCCCATCTATCCTCCAATAGCTGTTTATATCTTACCCTAACTGCCTCCTCTTTTAGTTTATAAACCTTCACCTCTCTCTTCCCTGATGCTTCTATTCTCCTTGTATCCCATCTACCTTTTACTCTCAGTGTAGCTACAACTAGAAAGTGATCTGATATATCTGTGGCCCCTCTATAAACATGTACATCCTGAAGTCTACTCAACAGTCTTTTATCTACCAATACATAATCCAACAAACTACTGTCATTTTGCCCTACATCATATCGTGTATACTTATTTATCCTCTTTTTCTTAAAATATGTATTACCTATAACTAAACCCCTTTCTATACAAAGTTCAATCAAAGGGCTCCCATTATCATTTACACCTGGCACCCCAAACTTACCTACCACACCCTCTCTAAAAGTTTCTCCTACTTTAGCATTCAAGTCCCCTACCACAATTACTCTCTCACTTGGTTCAAAGGCTCCTATACATTCACTTAACATCTCCCAAAATCTCTCTCTCTCCTCTGCATTCCTCTCTTCTCCAGGTGCATACACGCTTATTATGACCCACTTCTCGCATCCAACCTTTACTTTAATCCACATAATTCTTGAATTTACACATTCATATTCTCTTTTCTCCTTCCATAACTGATCATTTAACATTACTGCTACCCCTTCCTTTGCTCTAACTCTCTCAGATACTCCAGATTTAATCCCATTTATTTCCCCCCACTGAAACTCTCCTACCCCCTTCAGCTTTGTTTCGCTTAGGGCCAGGACATCCAACTTCTTTTCATTCATAACATCAGCAATCATCTGTTTCTTGTCATCCGCACTACATCCACGCACATTTAAGCAACCCAGTTTTATAAAGTTTTTCTTCTTCTCTTTTTTAGTAATTGTATACAGGAGAAGGGGTTACTAGCCCATTGCTCCCGGCATTTTAGTCGCCTCATACGACACGCATGGCTTACGGAGGAAAGATTCTTTTCCACTTCCCCATGGACAATAGAAGAAATAAAAAAGAACAAGAGCTATTTAGAAAAAGGAGAAAAACCTAGATGTATGTATATATATATATGCATGTGCGTGTCTGTGAAGTGTGACCAAAGTGTAAGTAGGAGTAGCAAGATATCCCTGTTATCTTAGCGTGTTTATGAGACAGAAAAAGAAACCAGCAATCCTACCATCATGCAAAACAGTTACAGGTTTTTGTTTCACAGTCATCTGGCAGGACGGTAGTACTTCCCTGGGTGGTTGCTGTCTACCAACCTACTACTACTACTATATATATATATATATATATATATATATATATATATATATATATATATATATATATATATATAAGGAATTCGTAAGAGCAGGCGAAATATACACAAACACTGATCTCTGGCTGAAGGAGACTCGAACCTACCAACCTTGGGACAAGGTACGCAGTGCTATACCAAACTCACCACACTGGACAATACCTTGGAGTCCAGCTTGCACTAGACTTTGATCCAAGGCAGCCAGCTTTCAGGAAGAAGGCTTACAGCTTTTCATCTCATCCCCCTTACTAGAGATTTTAACAATGCAAGGAATTCGCAAGAGCAGGCGAAATATACACAAACACTGATCTCTGGCTGAAGGAGACTCGAACGTACTTCAGCCAGAGATCAGTGTTTGTGTATATTTCGCCTGCTCTTGCGAATTCCTTGCATTGTTAAAATCTCTAGTAAGGCTGATGCATGCAGGGGATGAGATGAAAAGCTGTAAGCCTTCTCACTGAAAGCTGGCTGCCTTGGATCAAAGTCTAGCGCAAGCTGGACTCCAAGGCATTGTCCAGTGTGGTGAGTTTGAGAAATTTAACACATGTTAACCTTGAGCCTTCACTTTCCTGAACAACAAAGAATTGTAGGGATGAGTTACGATGAAGTATGCAAGTGAAAGTCTGGTTTAAACATAGATACTATAAGTAGGGTGCCTAGAATATCTAAGAAAGAAATTTGGACAATGGATTCATGTGAGATAATATCTGATTAAGGATGAATAAAAGTTTAATTTAATATTTGTTTACTCTTAGTTTAACATCTTTATTATGCAGCTAATCGCCATCCTGTGGGCGGTAGTCGAAGAATTACAGAGGTACATAATGGGTCCAGGGACTGTACCTCAACATTACAGAGGTATGTAATGGGTCCAGGACTGGACCCCAAAGTTTTGATAACTGAACAAGTTACAGTGGTAATGAACTATTTACATGTGGCATTAGGACACACACACACACACACACACACACACACACACACAGTGAAGAGGCGGGGCCAGGAGCTCGGACTCGACCCCTGCAACCTCAACTAGGTGAGTACAACTAGGTGAGCACACACACACACACACACACACACACACACACACACACACACACACACACACACACACACACACAGGTATAACGGATCTACCCCCCTCTCCCTAACCATCCCTCCCTCACACACACGCACAAGGGCAGACACTTATTGAAGCTTTAGACCCTAGTAGCAATTATCGCCTTTTATAACCCAGAATTACTGGTATGTATTAACAGTATCTCCCTGCATACCTCCCCCATACACACACATACACACATACACACACACACACACACACGAGTGGAAGGATACGGCCTGTCAAAGTAATTTTCAAGGAAGAATCAGTTCGAACCAGGATTCTGCAAGAGAAAGCAAGACTGAGGGACAAACAGGGGTACCAGAGAGTATACCTCGACGGCGAAAGAACACAAGACGAAACGACTACACTGAAAGAGAGGGTACAGAGACGCAAGGAGGAACGATAGGCAATGACGAAGATGAGCAGGACCCAGACACAGGAGGAAGGGCAAACACACCCCACAGAATCTCCCACCAAAAGACTCCAACCACGACATTCCCAACGCAACTGAGCAACCTATACTACAACCCACTCACTGTTCCCTCTGCCACCAACCCCCATATCACAAACCTCACCCTAACAGCTGTCCCTTATGGGCATTCTGACCCCACCCCCATCATCACAAACCCCACCTACACCACAGCCCCATATAGGCCACCACCAAGGATCTCGCTCCCCCAACCCCAATATTCTTGCATGACCACAATGATAGAAAAGAAACTGAAAGTTTGGTACACAAACGTGGATGGAATAACGAATAAATATGAGGAGCGGAACGAAAGAATCAGTGAAAAATCCCCAGACATCATAGCAGTCACAGAAACAAAACTCGCTGAGACAATAACAGACACAATCTTCCCAATGGGATATCAGATCCTGAGGAAAGATAGAAGGAGTAGAGGGGGAGGAGGGGTTGCACTGCTCATAAAACACCGATGGGGATTTGAGGAAATGGAAGGCATGGACATGATTG
>NC_091356.1:23443422-23518422 GCF_038502225.1 Cherax quadricarinatus | reverse complement strand
AGCTGGAAAATTTTCAAAGAATAAGGGGGTTTGTAAAAAAAATAACCCAGCCAGTGAAAGTGACCTTCAAGGCAGAAGCGACTCGGACCAGGATCCTGCAGGAGAAAGCACGATTAAGGGACATGCCGGCATACACGAAGGTGTATTTCGACTGCGACAAAACACAAGAAGAAAGGCAGAAACTGAGAGAGATGGTACAAAGGCGAAAGGAGGAAAGAGAGGGGATGGAGAAGACAGACAGGAGATCCCAGACCCAGGAAGAAGATCAAATACAGCCTCCCTCACAACTTCCTATAGAAGCCTCCCAACCAGGTCAACCCCAGTGCAACCAAACACTCTAAACCAAAACACTCATGCCACATCCAATGCCCCCACCCACTACATTACAAACTCCACCCCCACAGCAACAACCCATAGTTCCTTACCAGGTCTCCCACTTCCCCAACCCCAATATACCTCCCAGACCACAGTCTTAGAAAAGAAGTTGAAGGTGTGGTATACAAATGCAGATGGAATAACAAACAAGTATGAGGAGTGGCACGAAAGAATCAAAGAGACATCCCCAGACATAATAGCACTCACAGAAACAAAACTCACCAGAATAATAACAGATTCAATCTTTCCATCCGGATATCAAATCCTCAGGAAAGACAGAGGGAGGAGAGGGGGAGGAGGAGTTGCACTACTCATTAAAAACCAGTGGGATTTTGAGAAAATGGAAGGAATGGATGGCACGGGCGAAAGGGACTACGTAGTAGGAACAATCCAGTCTGAGGGACATAAGGTGATAATTGCAGTAATGTACAACCCACCACAGAACTGCAGGAGGCCAATAGAAGAATACGATGAGAGCAACAGAGCAATGATCGACACACTAGCTGAGGTGGCCAGGAAAGCACACATGGGGGGAGCAAAGTTACTAGTTATGGGTGATTTCAATCACAAGGAGATTGATTGGGAAAACCTGGAGCCCCATGGGGGTCCCGAAACATGGAGAGCCAAGATGATGGATGTGGTACTGGAAAACCTCATGCATCAACATGTTAGAGACACTACCAGAGAGAGAGGAGAGGATGAACCAGCAAGGCTGGACCTTGTATTCACCATGAGTAGTTCGGACATCGAGGGTATCATGTATGAAAGGCCCCTGGGAGCTAGTGATCATGTGGTTCTGTGCTTCGACTACATAGTTGAGCTCCAAGTGGAGAGAGTACCAGGAATAGGCTGGGAAAAACCAAACTATAAAAGGGGGAACTACTCAGGCATGAGGAACTTCCTTCAAGACATTGAGTGGGAGAGGGAACTGACAGGAAAACCAGTACAAGAAATGATGGACTATGTAGCAACAAAATGCAAGGAGGCAGAGGAGAGGTTTGTTCCCAAGGGAAACAGAAATAATGGGAAGAACAGAACGAGTCCTTGGTTCACCCAAAGGTGTAGGGAGGCAAAAACTAGGTGTACTAGAGAATGGAAAAGGTACAGAAGACAGAGAACTCAGGAAAATAAAGAAATCAGCCGAAGAGCCAGAAACGAATATGCACAGATAAGAAGGGAGGCTCAGAGACAATATGAAAATGACATAGCATCAAAAGTAAAGACTGACCCGAAGCTATTGTACAGCCACATCAGGAGGAAAACAACAGTCAAGGACCAGGTAATCAGACTGAGGACGGGTGATGGGGAATTCACAAGAAACGACCAAGAGGTATGTCAGGAGCTCAACACGAGATTTAAAGAGGTATTTACAGTGGAAACCAGTAGGACTCCAGGAAATCAGAACAGGGGGGCACACCAGCAAGTGCTGGATGAGGTACATATAACCAAGGAGGAGGTGAAGAAGCTGCTATGCGAACTTGACACCTCAAAGGCGGTGGGACCAGACAACATCTCTCCATGGGTCCTTAAAGAGGGAGCAGAGATATTGAGTGAGCCATTAACAAAGATCTTCATCACATCATTTGAAACTGGGCAACTCCCTGAGGTATGGAAAATGGCAAATGTAGTCCCAATTTTTAAAAAGGGAGACAGACATGAGGCACTAAACTACAGACCTGTATCACTAACGTGTATAGTATGCAAGGTCATGGAGAAGATCATCAGGAGGAGAGTGGTGGGGCACCTGGAAAGAAACAAGTGTATAATTGATAACCAGCACGGTTTCAGGGAAGGAAAATCCTGTGTCACAAACCTACTAGAGTTTTATGACAAGGTGACAGAAGTAAGACAAGAGAGAGAGAGAGGGGTGGATCTACTGCATATTTTTGGACTGCAAGAAGGCCTTCGACACAGTTCCTCACAAGAGGTTACTGCAAAAGCTAGTGGATCAGGCACACATAACAGGAAAGGCACTGCAATGGATCAGAGAATACCTGACAGGGAGGCAACAACGAGTCATGGTACGCGACGAGGTGTCAGAGTGGGCGCCTGTGACAAGCGGGGTTCCACAGGGGTCAGTCCTAGGACCTGTGCTGTTCTTGGTATATGTGAACGACATAACGGAAGGGATAGACTCAGAAGTGTCCTTGTTTGCAGATGATGCGAAGTTAATAAGAAGAATCAAATCGGATGAGGATCAGGCAGGACTACAAAGAGACCTGGACCGGCTACAAGCCTGGTCCAGCAACTGGCTCCTTGAATTTAACCCTGCCAAATGCAAAGTCATGAAGATTGGGGAAGGGCAAAGAAGACCGCAGACACAATGTAGTTTAGATGGCCAAAGACTGTAAACCTCACTCAAGGAAAAAGATCTGGGGATGAGTATAACACCGAGCATATCTCCTGAGGTGCACATCAATCAGATAACTGCTGCAGCATACGGGCGCCTGGCAAACCTACGGATAGCGTTCCGATACCTCAGTAAGGATTCGTTTAAGACTCTGTATACCATTTGCGTCAGGCCCATACTGGAGTATGCAGCACCAGTTTGGAATCCACACCTAGTCAAGCACGTCAAGAAATTAGAGAAAGTGCAAAGGTTTGCAACAAGACTAGTCCCAGAGCTACGGGGATTGTCCTACGAAGAAAGGTTGAGTGAAATCGGCCTGACGACACTGGAGGACAGGAGGGTCAGGGGAGACATGATAACGACATATAAAATACTGCGCGGAATAGACAAGGAGGACAATGACGGGATGTTCCACAGAGGGGACACAGACACAAGAGGTCACAATTGGAAGTTGAAGACTCAGATGAATCAAAGGGATGTTAGGAAGTATTTCTTCAGTCATAGAGTAGTCAGGCCGTGGAATAGCCTAGAAAGTGACGTAGTGGAGGCGGGAACCATACATAGTTTTAAGGCGAGGTATGATAGAGCTCATGGGGCAGGGAGAGAGAGGACCTAGTAGCAATCAGCGAAGAGGCGGGGCCAGGAGCTGTGACTCGACCCCTGCAACCACAAATAGGTGAGTACAAATAGGTGAGTACACACACACACACACACACACACACGCACACACACACACACACACACACACACACACAGGATGAGCCCATGGTTCACCCAAAGGTGCAGGGAGGCAAAAACCAAGTGTGCTAGGGAATGGAATAAATATAGAAGGCAAAGGACCCAGGAGAATAAGGAGAGCAGTCGTAGGGCCAGAAATGAATATGCACAGATAAGAAGTGTATGGTGTAGGAGGTAGGTTTCTGAAAGCAGTGAAGAGTTTTTACGAGGATAGTGAGGCTCAAGTTAGAGTATGTAGGAAAGAGGGAAATTATTTCCCAGTAAAAGTAGGCCTTAGACAAGGATGTGTGATGTCACCGTGGTTGTTTAATATATTTATAGATGGGGTTGTAAGAGAAGTAAATGCGAGGGTCTTGACAAGAGGCGTGGAGTTAAAAGATAAAGAATCACACACAAAGTGGGAGTTGTCACAGCTGCTCTTTGCTGATGACACTGTGCTCTTGGGAGATTCTGAAGAGAAGTTGCAGAGATTGGTGAATGAATTTGGTAGGGTGTGCAAAAGAAGAAAATTAAAGGTGAATACAGGAAAGAGTAAGGTTATGAGGATAACAAAAAGATCAGGTGATGAAAGATTGAATATCAAATTGGAGGGAGAGAGTATGGAGGAGGTGAATGTATTCAGATATTTGGGAGTGGACGTGTCAGCGGATGGGTCTATGAAAGATGAGGTGAATCATAGAATTGATGAGGGAAAAAGAGTGAGTGGTGCACTTAGGAGTCTGTGGAGACAAAGAACTTTGTCCTTGGAGGCAAAGAGGGGAATGTATGAGAGTATAGTTTTACCAACGCTCTTATATGGGTGTGAAGCATGGGTGATGAATGTTGCAGCGAGGAGAAGGCTGGAGGCAGTGGAGATGTCATGTCTGAGGGCAATGTGTGGTGTGAATATAATGCAGAGAATTCGTAGTTTGGAAGTTAGGAGGAGGTGCGGGATTACCAAAACTGTTGTCGAGAGGGCTGAGAAAGGGTTGTTGAGGTGGTTCGGACATGTAGAGAGAATGGAGCGAAACAGAATGACTTCAAGAGTGTATCAGTCTGTAGTGGAAGGAAGGCGGGGTAGGGGTCGGCCTAGGAAAGGTTGGAGAGAGGGGGTAAAGGAGGTTTTGTGTGCGAGGGGCTTGGACTTCCAGCAGGTATGCGTGAGCGTGTTTGATAGGAGTGAATGGAGACAAATGGTTTTTAATACTTGACGTGCTGTTGGAGTGTGAGCAAAGTAACATTTATGAAGGGGTTCAGGGAAACCGGCAGGTTGGACTTGAGTCCTGGAGATGGGAAGTACAGTGCCTGCACTCTGAAGGAGGGGTGTTAATGTTGCAGTTTAAAAACTGTAGTGTAAAGCACCCTTCTGGCAAGACAGTGATGGAGTGAATGATGGTGAAAGTTTTTCTTTTTCGGGCCACCCTGCCTTGGTGGGAATCGGCCAGTGTGATAATAAAAAAAAATAAAAAAAGAAGGGAGGCCCAACGACAATATGAAAATGACATAGCAGTGAAAGCCAAATCTGACCCGAAGCTGTTATACAGCCACATCAGGAGGAAAACAACAGTCAAGGACCAGGTAATCAGGCTAAGGAAGGAAGGAGGAGAGACAACAAGAAATGACCGTGAAGTATGTGAGGAACTCAACAAGAGATTCAAAGAAGTGTTCACACAGGAGACAGAAGGGGCTCCAGAAAGACGGAGAGGTGGTTTACACCACCAAGTGCTGGACACAGTACACACAACCGAGGAAGAAGTGAAGAGGCTTCTGAGTGAGCTAGATACCTCAAAGGCAATGGGGCCAGATAACATTTCTCCATGGGCCCTGAGAGAGGCGCTATGTGTACCCCAAGCAACAATATTCAATACATCTATCGAAACAGGGAGATTGCGTGAGGCATGGAAGACAGCAAATGTAGTCCCAATCTTTAAAAAAGGAGACAGACATGAAGCACTAAACTACAGACCAGTGTCACTGACATGTATAGTATGCAAAGTCATGGAGAAGATTATCAGAAGAGTGGTATAACACCTAGAAAGGAATGATCTCATCAACAGCAGCTAACATAGTTTCAGGGACGGGAAATCCTGTGTCACAAACCTACTGGAGTTCTATGACAGGGTGACAGCAGTAAGACAAGAGAGAGAGGGGTGGGTGGATTGTATTTTCTTGGATTGCAAGAAGGCGTTTAACATAGTTCCACACAAGAGATTAGTGCAAAAATTGGAGGACCAAGGAGGGATAACAGGGAAGGCACTACAATGGATCAGGGAATACTTGTCAGGAAGACAGCAGCGAGTCATGGCACGTGGTGAGGTGTCAGAGTGGGTGCCTGTGACCAGCGGGGTCCCACATGGGTCAGTCCTAGGACCAGTGCTGTTTCTGATATTTGTGAACGACATGACGGAAGGAATAGACTCCGAAGTGTCCCTGTTTGCAGATGACATGAAGTTGATGAGAAGAATTCATTCAATTGAAGACCAGGCAGAACTACAAAGGGATCTGGACAGGCTGCAGACCTGGTCCAGCAACTGGCTCCTGGAGTTCAACCCCACCAAGTGCAAAGTCATGAAGATTGGGGAAGGGCAAAGAAGACCGCAGATGGAGTACAGTCTAGGGGGCCAGAGACTACAAACCTCGCTCAAGGAAAAAGATCTTGGGGTGAGTATACCACCAGGCACATCTCCTGAAGTGCACATCAACCAAATAACTGCTGCAGCATATGGGCGCCTAGCAAACCTCAGAACAGCATTCTGACATCTTAATAAGGAATCGTTCAGGACCCTGTACACCGTGTACGTTAGGCCCATATTGAAGTATGTGGCACCAGTTTGGAACCCACACCTAGCCAAGCACGTAAAGAAACTAGAGAAAGTGCAAAGGTTTGCAACAAGACTAGTCCCAGAGCTAAGAGGTATGTACTACGAGGAGAGGTTAAGGGAAATCGACCTGACGACACTGGAGGACAGGAGAGATAGGGGTGACATGATAACGACATACAAAATACTGAGAGAAATTGACAAGGTGGACAAGGACAGAATGTTCCAGAGATGGGACACAGCAACGAGGGGACACAGCAACAAGGGGACACAGTTGGAAGTTGAAGACGCAGATGAATCACAGGGATGTTAGGAAGTATTTCTTCAGTCACAGAGTAGTCAGGAAGTGGAATAGTTTGGGAAGCGATGTAGTGGAGGCAGGATCCATACATAGCTTTAAGAAGAGGTATGATAAAGCTCATGGTTCAGGGAGAGTGACCTAGTAGCGAGCAGTGAAGAGACGGGGCCAGGAGCTTGGACTCGACCCCTGCAACCTCAAGTAGGCGAGTACAACTAGGTGAGTACACACAGACAGACAGACAGACAGACACAAACACACACACACACACACACACGGCGGGGCCAGGAGCTCGGACTCGACCCCCGCAACCTCAGCTAGGTGAGTACATGATGGAAGGGATAGACTCAGATTCGTCTGTAAAAACTTGCATTTGTGGTCACAGTGGTGCCTGTGCTAACCTTCCTATGGTGTAGAAATATACCTAGTTGGACGAATCTTATTGTGGCTAGCTGGTCTAGTGGCTAACGCGACGGGCTGGAGTTTTGAGACTCTATGACCGCGGGTTCAATCCCGGCCGGGGTATGGTTTACTCAGAAGTGTCCCTTTTCGCAGATGATGTGAAGTTAATGAGGAGAATTAAATCAGATGAGGATCAGGCAGGTCTTCAAAGAGACCTGGACAGACTGGACACCTGGTCCAGCAACTGGCTTCTCGAATTTAACCCTGCCAAATGCAAAGTCATGAAGATCGGAGAAGGGCAAAGAAGACCCCTAACGGAGTATAGGCTAGGAGGCCAAAGACTGCAAACCTCACTCAAAGAGAAAGATCTTGGGGTTAGTATAACACCGAGCACGTCTCCGGAAGCACACATTAACCAGATAACTGCTGCAGCATATGGGCGCCTGGCAAACCTGAGAATAGCGTTCTGATAGCTTAGTAAGGAATCGTTGAAGACGTTGAAGTGCAAAGGTTTGCGACAAGGTTAATTCCAGAGCTAAGGGGAATATCCTACGAAGAAAGGTTAAGGGAAATCGGCCTGACGACACTGGAGGACAGGAGGGTTAAGGGAGACATGATAACAACATACAAATTACCGCGTGGAATAGACAAGGTGGATAGAGACAGGATGTTCCAGAGAGGGAACACAGAAACAAAAGGTCACAATTGGAAGCTGAAGACTCAGATGAGTCAAAGGGATGTTAGGAAGTATTTCTTCAGTTACAAAGTAGTCAGGAAGTGGAATTTTATTTGTTTATTTATTTATTTATTTATTTATTTATTTATTTATTTATTTATTTATTTATGTCTTTGCAAATAGTACATTGAGATTACGTATTTACAATAATGGGTTGCAATGCAAAGATAGCTTCTACTTTGACTAGGCTTTATGGGCTGACTTAACATTATTGGCTTACAGACTACTGAACACTAAAGAATTACATCATAGTTGTACAGTAGATCTATTAATTATAAGTGAATCTAATTTATATAAAACAAAAGATATATTCATATATTCAAAAATGCTTTTTGTGAAACAATGATTCAATTATATTCCTGTCGACAAGGGATAAAAGGTTCAAAATAAAATATTATTGAAATTATGATATGGGAATACGTATTGAGTAAGTTAGTACTGAGTATTGAGCATTTAGTCTAGGGTGATTAAGTGACTTTTGAGAAGAGTCTTAAATTGATTTTCAGACCGGGTTACTTTAGTATCTTCTGGTAATGAATTTCAAAATTTGGGGCCCATTATGTGCATCGAGCTTTTACACAGTGTGATATGGACACTAGGTATATCAAAAAGAGATCTGTGTCTTGTGTTGTGGTCGTGTATCCTGTTAAGGTTGGTGAGGAGAAGTTTGAGTTGATGGTTTATATTTGGGTGCATTGTTCTGTGTATGTAGTAGGCACATGAATAACTATTGTTCTTAATGGTGAGCAGATTCAGACTTTTGAAAATTGGTGAAGTATGCTTTCGGGAGTGGGAATTTGTTATCATTCTAACTGCTACCTTTTGCTGGGTTATTAGTGGTCTTAGGCGATTTTATGTTGTTGATCCCCATGCACAAATTCCGTATGTGAGATAAAGGTATATGAGTGAATGGTACATTGCAAGGAGAGTTGATTGTAGAACGTAGTACTGTATCTTTGATAGTATGCCTACTGTCTTAGAGATTTTCTTGGTGATTTGTCGTATATGTGTCTGGAACTTAAGGCTACTGTCAAGGTGGATACGTTTGGAATTTTCCCTCTGCAAATCTTGTGCCTGATGATCCGTTTAGAGTTATGTTAAGTGGATCATTTGCAGCTTTGTTTCCAAACTGAATGAAATATGTTTTATCAGTATTCAGGGTAAGTTTATTAGTCATCATCCAGGCAGATATTTTCTGCAATTCGGCATTGACACTGTTGGCGAGAATGACTGTGTTTGGGTGAGAGAAGACGTATGTTTACCTGGAGTTTACGTTCAGAGAGTTCCGGGGGTCAACGCCCCCGCGGCCCGGTCTGTGACCAGGCCTCCTGGTGGATCAGAGCCTGATCAACCAGGCTGTTACTGCTGGCTGCACGCAATCCAACGTACGAGCCACAGCCCGGCTGGTCAGGTACCGACTTTAGGTGCTTGTCCAGTGCCAGCTTGAAGACTGCCAGGGGTCTATTGGTAATCCCCCTTATGTATGCTGGGAGGCAGTTGAACAGTCTCGGGCCCCTGACACTTATTGTATTGTCTCTTAACGTGCTAGTGACACCCCTGCTTTTCATTGGGGGGATGTTGCATCGTCTGCCAAGTCTTTTGCTTTCGTTGTGAGTGATTTTCGTGTGCAAGTTCGGTACTAGTCCCTCTAGGATTTTCCAGGTGTATATAATCATGTATCTCTCCTGCCTGCGTTCCAGGGAATACAGGTTCAGGAACCTCAAGCGCTCCCAGCAATTGAGGTGTTTTATCTCCGTTATGCACGCCGTGAAGGTTCTCTGTACATTTTCTAGGTCAGCAATTTCACCTGCCTTGAAAGGTGCTGTTAGTGTGCAGCAATATTCCAGCCTAGATAGAACAAGCGACCTGAAGAGTGTCATCATGAGCTTGGCATCCCTAGTTTTGAAGGTTCTCATTATCCATCCTGTCATTTTTCTAGCAGATGCGATTGACTTTACTCGGACTTTACTCCGTTGACTACTACTCTTTGTGTTCTGATTGTGAGGAAATTATAGATCCATCTACCAACTTTTCCTGTTATTCCTTTAGCACGCATTTTGTGCGTTATTACGCCATGGTCACACTTGTCGAAGGCTTTTGCAAAGTCTGTATAAATTACATCTGCATTCTTTTTGTCTTCTAGTGCATCTAGGACCTTGTCGTAGTGATCCAACAGTTGAGACAGACAGGAGCGACCTGCTCTAAACCCATGTTGCCCTGGGTTGTGTAATTGATGGGTTTCTAGATGGGTGGCGATCTTGCTTCTTAGGACCCTTTCAAAGATTTTTATGATATGGGATGTTAGTGCTATCGGTCTGTAGTTCTTTGCTATTGCTTTACTGCCCCCTTTGTGGAGTGGGGCTATGTCTGTTGTTTTCAGTAACTGTGGGACGACCCCCGTGTCCATGTTCCCTCTCCATAGGATGGTAAAAGCTCGTGATATGGGCTCCTTGTAGTTCTTGATGAACACGGAGTTCCATGACTCTGGCCCTGGGGCAGAGTGCAGTGTCATCTGCAAATAATATGGGTTTGATTAGCTGTGGTGCATTCGGTAGATCATTGATGTAGAAGAGAAAAAGGTAGTGGAGGCAGGAAACATACTAAGCTTTAAGATGAGGTATGATAAAGCTCATGGAGCAGGGAGAGAGAGGGCCTAATAGCACTCAGTGAAGAGGCGGGGCCAGGAGCTGAGTCTCGACCCCTGCAACCACAGTTAGGTGAGTACACACACACTTACAAAAAAAAAGGGGTTATGAATTATTTACTGTGAAAAAATTCAGGTGTTTACCTGGAGTTTACCTGGAGAGAGTTCCGGGGCTCAACGCCCCCGCGGCCCGGTCTGTGACCAGGCCTCCTGGTGGATCAGAGCCTGATCAACCAGGCTGTTGCTGCTGGCTGCACGCAAACCAACGTACGAGCCACAGCCCGGCTGATCAGGAACTGACTTTAGGTGCTTGTCCAGTGCCAGCTTGAAGACTGCCAGGGGTCTGTTGGTAATCCCCCTTATGTGTGCTGGGAGGCAGTTGAACAGTCTCGGGCCCCTGACACTTATTGTATGGTCTCTTAACGTGCTAGTGACACCCCTGCTTTTCATTGGGGGGATGGTGCATCGTCTGCCAAGTCTTTTGCTTTCGTAGTGAGTGATTTTCGTGTGCAAGTTCGGTACTAGTCCCTCTAGGATTTTCCAGGTGTATATAATCATGTATCTCTCCCTCCTGCGTTCCAGGGAATACAGGTTCAGGAACCTCAAGCGCTCCCAGTAATTGAGGTGTTTTATCTCCGTTATGCGCGCCGTGAAAGTTCTCTGTACATTTTCTAGGTCGGCAATTTCACCTGCCTTGAAAGGTGCTGTTAGTGTGCAGCAATATTCCAGCCTAGATAGAACAAGTGACCTGAAGAGTGTCATCATGGGCTTGGCCTCCCTAGTTTTGAAGGTTCTCATTATCCATCCTGTCATTTTTCTAGCAGATGCGATTGATGCAATGTTATGGTCCTTGAAGGTGAGATCCTCTGACATGATCACTCCCAGGTCTTTGACGTTGGTGTTTCGCTCTATTTTGTGGCCAGATTTGTTTTGTACTCTGATGAAGATTTAATTTCCTCATGTTTACCATATCTGAGTAATTGAAATTTCTCATCGTTGAACTTCATATTGTTTTCTGCAGCCCACTGAAAGATTTGGTTGATGTCTGCCTGGAGTTTTGCAGTGTCTGCAATGGAAGACACTGTCATGCAGATTCGGGTGTCATCTGCAAAGGAAGACACGGTGCTGTGGTTGACATCCTTGTCTATGTCGGATATGAGGATGAGGAACAAGATGGGAGCAAGTACTGTGCCTTGTGGAACAGAGCTTTTCACCGTAGCTGCCTCGGACTTTACTCTGTTGACGACTACTCTCTGTGTTCTGTTAAGATAAGATAAGATAAGATAAGATTTCGTTCGGATTTTTAACCCCGGAGGGTTATCCACCCAGGATAACCCAAGAAAGTCAGTGCGTCATCGAGGACTGTCTAACTTATTTCCATTGGGGTCCTTAATCTTGTCCCCCAGGATGCGACCCACAGCAGTCGACTAACACCCAGGTACCTATTTGCTGCTAGGTGAACAGGACAACAGGTGTAAAGAAACGTGTCGAAATGTTTCCACTCACCGGGAATCGAACCCGGGCCCTCCGTGTGTGAAGCGGGAGATTTAGCCACCAGGCCACCGGGCCACCATTAGTGAGGAAATTATAGATCCATCGACCGACTTTTCCTGTTATTCCTTTAGCACGCATTTTGTGCGCTATTACGCCATGGTCACACTTGTCGAAGGCTTTTGCAAAGTCTGTATATATTACATCTGCATTCTTTTTGTCTTCTAGTGCATTTAGGACCTTGTCGTAGTGATCCAATAGTTGAGACAGACAGGAGCGACCTGTTCTAAACCCATGTTGCCCTGGGTTGTGTAACTGATGGGTTTCTAGATGGGTGGTGAACTTGCTTCTTAGGACCCTTTCAAAGATTTTTATGATATGGGATGTTAGTGCTATTGGTCTGTAGTTCTTTGCTGTTGCTTTACTGCCCCCTTTGTGGAGTGGGGCTATGTCTGTTGTTTTTAGTAACTGTGGGACGACCCCCGTGTCCATGCTCCCTCTCCATAGGATAGAAAAGGCTCGTGATAGGGGCTTCTTGCAGTTCTTGATGAACACAGAGTTCCATGAGTCTGGCCCTGGGGCAGAGTGCATGGGCATGTCATTTATCGTTTGTTCTAAGTCATTTGGCGTCAGGATAACATCGGATAGGCTTGTGTTAATCAAATTTTGTGGCTCTCTCATAAAAAATTCATTTTGATCTTCGACTCTCAGTCTGGTTAGCGGCTTGCTAAAAACTGAGTCATATTGGGACTTGAGTAGCTCACTCATTTCCTTGCTGTCATCTGTGTAGGACCCATCTTGTTTCAGTAGGGGCCCAATACTGGACGTTGTTCTTGATTTTGATTTGGCATAGGAGAAGAAATACTTTGGGTTTCTTTCGATTTCATTTATGGCTTTTAGTTCTTCCCGCGATTCCTGACTCCTAAAGGATTCTTTTAGCTTAAGTTCGATGCTTGCTATTTCTCTGACCAGTGTCTCCCTACGCATTTCATGTGTATTTTACTGGGGCGGTTAATATAATAATAATAATAATAATAATAATAATAATAATAATAATAATAATAATAATAATAATAATAATAATAATAATAATAATAATAATAATAATAATAATGATAATAATAATAATTATGGAAAATTTTATAGGGTGATTACCTTTATGTACCTCAACATTACATGCTTACAAGTAAACTCATTGGGAGACAACCATATTGTTTACCGTAGTCACCCCGTGTAGACATGTGAGAAAACTTAACCACCCCTGGTCACGGCAAGTGGTTCCTTCGACCTCACAATCTTATCCATATCTATCCGATACCAGTATGGATTGGATAGCACCCACAACTACGGTGCTACTAATTAATTGTGGACTGTATAGATTATATTAGTTTAACTGAAAGAAGGGGAAGGGGTAGGTTACACATGGATATATCCATCAAGGAGAAACACTTGTACATAATCTCTCCACTTACCAGATATTCTCGGGTGGTCATTTGATGTAACTGGATCACTCATAACCTATCCAATTACAACATACCTAACTGGCCAGTATCAGTCTGCTATAACTAGAAGGGTTACTTAACTGTGGGTGATTGATACTCCTTATTTCCTGCATTCACCATCTCATTTCGATGTCCTGCTACACCGACACGGTTCTTATTCCAGCAGGACGAGGTATCCGTTGGTTTGTCCCGGTTTAGAAGTCGTAATTCCATAAAACTTCACTATCCTCGGTACGAGAATCACGCATTCACTCGGAGCAGGGCGATCTATTTCACATCCCGCATTCTCTTAACTTAATGTTATTATCACTGATTACATTACCATTCACAAGACGATTTAACGTCTCATAATTATTATACACAATAGAGGTCACTCCATTAAGATCTGAGGCCGATGAGTGAGGATTAACTCACGGGTATTTCCCCTGGACACACACCATGGCCGCGCACCAGTCACACCCGGTCGAACCATTATTCACTAATTTTACCACCTTTTTACGGTGGTCCCGTAAATCACGTTCCCTCACTCTTCACCAGGAACAGTTACGACACTTCCTATTATGAAGTGAGGCCCATATTAATCCTTAGGCCGCCGTGAACGCCAATTTCCTGATCCCAGGTTTTCACAGCCTCCTCACTACATTCAAAACACACCCGCCTCTCGTGCCCCAGTTCGACCTAGACCCCCGCACGTCTGCGCATGCGCAGCGGGAACCCAGTTGGTTCCATTCAACATACAAATACATTTTGACCCAAATCAACACATTAAACACTTATTAGGCACTATAGCTTCGGAAATTAAATAATTTCCACAATAATAATAATCTTTATTTCTACAAGTACATATACAAGATACAGGCCTACCTGACATTAATGGCTTACTACTATATAGAAAGCCCCTTGTTATGCAGAGCATAACAAGGGTCTTTGCAGGTACCTATTTTACTGATAAGTGAATATGGACAGCAGGTGTCTTAAGGAAACACGCCCTAATGTTTCTACTCGTACCGGGAATCGATCCCTGGACCTCAGTGTGTGAGCTGAGTGCACTAGCAGTAGAGCAACGGGACATTGTGGATAAAATACTCTTAACATTTCTTGAACATTTCTGAGTTGTCTCTGAATTAATTAATGTGTTCGATGTGGCGTAGTAGTAGTAGTAGTAGTAGTAGTAGTAGGAACAGTAGTACTTGTAGTAGTAGGAGCAGCAGCAGCAGCATTAGCAGCAGCAGTAGTAGTAGTAGTAGTAGTAGTAGTAGTAGTAGCAGTAGTAGTAGTAGTAGTAGTATTAGTAGTAGCAGTAGTAGTAGTAGTAGTAGTAGTAGTAGTAGTAGCAGCAGAAGTAGAAGTAGTAGTAGTAGTAGTAGTAGTAGTAGTAGTAGTAGTAGTAGTAGTAGTAGTAGTAGTAGTAGTAGTAGTAGTAGTAGTAGTAGTAGTAGTAGTAGTAGTAGTAGTAGTAGTAGGAGCAGCAGTAATAATATTAATAAGACCAGGAGGAGCAGTAATAGTAATAATAATAATAGTAGTAGTAAGTAGTAGATAGTAGTAGTAGATAGTATTATTTGGGTAATATACTACACTACCTTATTGAAGATAAACTGACTTTGAAAGTTTCAAGCCTATGTGATGCAGAACTCTCAAGTTAGCGTCCATAAACCAGTTTCACATTTTGGTCGATAAAACTGACAACGATCACCTGCTCATCCAGACGTGAATTGGAACCTTGACTAAGTATGATAGACCAGCACTGAAGACTAGAGTGACTCAGGAGAGGCACTCTCCAGCTAGGAATGGAAACCTGAGTCGAAGAACAAGACAAATAATTTTTTTTAGCTAGTACAGTATTTACTTTTGAGCGACTCATATTAACACCATGATTTCTACCGTAACTTACAGCTAGGTTTTAAATATTAACATATTACGAGAACACCAGGGAAATTTCTTATTTCAAATGACTGGGTCAGCTGTTTTTAATAATCTTCCTGGCCTGCTAGTATACTCGCATATAATCTAGTGATACCAGTGAATAGCAGAATACAGTGTTGTAGTAGCAACTAACCAGTATTATAATGGTACTTAGTGAAGTGGAGTGACTTTCATTAGTTTCTTTTTCTTGAAATACCAGACGTTACTGTGAATTTCATATAACCTGTAGTTACCAGCGGTCGCATTATACACAACGAGAAGCAATTATTACTACAGAAAAAGCGCCCTTCCTCCAAAATTTGCACCAGTCAACTATAGTGATAATATAGCATTTATTGTGGTGGAGACGGAAAAAAAAAAAAAAAAAAAATAGAGAAGCTAGATACAGCGATTGATAAACAAAGGTGGAGGCTCGACCGTTCGTCATTGTAGGAGTGCCAGCAGTCACCGGCTCTTCAACACGCAAGTTATACTTTTGTATCAATCAAATCACATATTACTCGGGTAGATAATTTCCAGTAGATCCTTCATGTGTTAGCTCAAATCACCGACCAGTATGGTTTAAATAAGTGACCCACTGATCAGATCAGATAGACTGGTCCGAACCCTTGACTGGTCCGAACCCTTGACTGGTCCGAACCCTTGACTGGTCTGAACCCTGGACTGGTTTCAAACGGTTTCGTTGTGCACCACCTAGCAGGTTATTAATAGAATATTCAAGAGGTTGCTAGTAGAATTGCAGTAAATCAACCATTCAAATCATTATGAAGCTGTGTGTAGTCTGTGGTCAGTCAAACAAACGGGCTTCCACATGCATAAATTGTCATTTCTGTGGAAATTGGTGTCACGCCCCTTGTGCAGATATCCAAGAACTAGCTACAAGCAGTATTAAAACAGGGAAGTGTTTTTGGGTATGCCCAAATGAGATAAATCTGTGGACTAAAATCACAAGGGTATTAAAAGAGGTCAACATCAAAGCTGCTTTCATAGAAAACCTGGAAGCTTTCTACAACAGATGGGAACATAAAAAGTCCGGGCTGAATGGTACTGCCCTTGATACTGGCCATGTAGTCAGAAACTGTAAGGCTGGAGATGATGTCCTGGTAGTCAGTAAATGGGGGGCTGATAGTGCTGTCCTGGGAGACAGTAATGGGGAAGCTGGAGGTGCTGTCCTGGGAGACAGTAATGGTGAAGCTGGAGGTGCTGTCCTGGGAGACAGTAATGGTGAAGCTGGAGATGCTGTCCTGGGAGACAGTAATGGGGAAGCTGGAGATGCTGTCCTGGGAGACAGTAATGGTGAAGCTGGAGATTTTGTCCAGGTAGTCGGGAATTATACGCAGGAAGGAATACATATGAATGACCTCATAGGGGACAGGAGCCATAGTAGGGAAACAAGTGTAGTCAAAGATAAGATAAAACCAATATTGCAAACTAGAAATACCGCAGGAAATAGCAAACAAGAGGACTCCACTAGCAATAGTGAGGATATATTACCAAAAACAAATGGTGGGAGCTCCATTGTTGGTGCTAGGGAGGATAGAAGTAAGACAGGGAAACATGCACCAACAGGGAATACAGTCACAGAAACCCAAGGCAAACGGAAACCAAGCCTGTGCACATACTATGCACTCGGTATCTGCTGGCATGGGAAATCTGGAAAAACAGATGGGACGTGCAACTATGACCACCCTAGGAAATGCCATGCCCATATGACAACAGGAAAATGCAAACTCCCTTCCTGTAAGCTTTTTCACCCTGAACTGTGTACCTCTTCAGTACAGGAAAGACTGTGCTATAACTTAAATTGCCAGGCATACCATCTAAAGGGGACAAAAAGATACAAAACATCCAGGCCATGGGAAAACCTGGGTAGCCACAGCCACTCAAGAGGGAGAGGTTTTTTAGTGCCAGGAAGGAAAAAAAACTGGCAGGAAATGGCAGAAATCGTACACCAAATCCAGTCATTCCTGGAGTGGAACCACAGTCGATGGCCTCCACTCCAAACCAACAGATACAGATACTAATGCCGGAAAAAAAATCCCCCCCCAGTACCAACAATACCACCAGTCCGATAACATTCTTCTTTGCAAATATACAGGGTCTAAAGCCAGCAACAAACAACAAAATACCTTTCATCCGTGGACTGCTTGCAGAGGCAAAGGCAATGTTCGCGGCTTTCACTGAGACCCACATAAAGGATCACTTGGACAACGAAATATGGATCCCAGGTTACAACCTATACAGATGTGACAGAGTGAACAGGCAAAAGGGGGGGGTTGGCCTGTACATTGCAGAGTCACTTGTTTGCACAGAACTGCTAAATGCCTCAAATGATGTAGTGGAAGTTTTAGCAGTAAAGGTCGAGAACCAAAACCTAGTCATTGTGATAGTCTACAAGCCTCCGGATGCAACATCCCAGCAATTCCAGGAACAGCTGTTAAAAATTGACCACTGTCTGGAAAACCTTCCAGCTCCTGCACCCAACATCTTGCTCCTGGGGGATTTCAACTTAAGGCACCTAAAATGGAGGAATATAGCAAATAATATTGTTGCAGTAATAACACCAGGAGGCAGCTCTGATGAAAACTCACACTCACGCGAGCTTTTAAATCTCTGCACAAAATTCAATTTAAACCAGCAAATAATAGAGCCTACTAGACTGGAGAATACACTAGACCTCATCTTCACTAACAATGATGATCTGATAAGAAATATCACCATATCAAAAACAATATACTCAGATCACAACATAATTGAGGTTCAGTCATGTATGCGCGGAGCCCCAGACCGACATAAGGAGATTAGTCACGAGGGAGCATTCACCAAATTCAACTTCAATAACAAAAACATAAAGTGGGACCAAGTAAACCAAGTCCTAACCGATATAAGCTGGGAAGATATACTAAGCAACACAGACCCCAACTTATGCCTAGAACAGATTAACTCGGTAGCACTCGATGTATGCACAAGGCTTATTCCTCTAAGAAAAAGGAGGAGTAGATGTAAAACAGAAAGAGACAGGCGCTCCCTTTACAGGCGACGGAAAAGAATAACAGAGCGGCTAAAAGAGGTCAATATATCTGAAATGCGTAGGGAGACACTGGTCAGAGAAATAGCAAGCATCGAACTTAAGCTAAAAGAATCCTTTAGGAGTCAGGAATCGCGGGAAGAACTAAAAGCCATAAATGAAATCGAAAGAAACCCAAAGTATTTCTTCTCCTATGCCAAATCAAAATCGAGAACAACGTCCAGTATTGGGCCCCTACTTAAACAAGATGGGTCCTACACAGATGACAACAAGGAAATGAGTGAGCTACTCAAGTCCCAATATGACTCAGTTTTTAGCAAGCCGCTAACCAGACTGAGAGTCGAAGATCAAAATGAATTTTTTATGAGAGAGCCACAAAATTTGATTAACACAAGCCTATCCGATGTTATCCTGACGCCAAATGACTTCGAACAGGCGATAAATGACATGCCCATGCACTCTGCCCCAGGGCCAGACTCATGGAACTCTGTGTTCATCAAGAACTGCAAGAAGCCCCTATCACGAGCCTTTTCCATCCTATGGAGAGGGAGCATGGACACGGGGGTCGTCCCACAGTTACTAAAAACAACAGACATAGCCCCACTCCACAAAGGGGGCAGTAAAGCAACAGCAAAGAACTACAGACCAATAGCACTAACATCCCATATCATAAAAATCTTTGAAAGGGTCCTAAGAAGCAAGATCACCACGCATCTAGAAACCCATCAGTTACACAACCCAGGGCAACATGGGTTTAGAACAGGTCGCTCCTGTCTGTCTCAACTATTGGACCACTACGACAAGGTCCTAAATGCACTAGAAGACAAAAAGAATGCAGATGTAATATATACAGACTTTGCAAAAGCCTTCGACAAGTGTGACCATGGCGTAATAGCGCACAAAATGCGTGCTAAAGGAATAACAGGAAAAGTCGGTCGATGGATCTATAATTTCCTCACTAACAGAACACAGAGAGTAGTCGTCAACAGAGTAAAGTCCGAGGCAGCTACGGTGAAAAGCTCTGTTCCACAAGGCACAGTACTCGCTCCCATCTTGTTCCTCATCCTTATATCCGACATAGACAAGGATGTCAGCCACAGCACCGTGTCTTCCTTTGCAGATGACACCCGAATCTGCATGACAGTGTCTTCCATTGCAGACACTGCAAAGCTCCAGGCAGACATCAACCAAATCTTTCAGTGGGCTGCAGAAAACAATATGAAGTTCAACGATGAGAAATTTCAATTACTCAGATATGGTAAACATGAGGAAATTAAATCTTCATCAGAGTACAAAACAAATTCTGGCCACAAAATAGAGCGAAACACCAACGTCAAAGACCTGGGAGTGATCATGTCGGAGGATCTCACCTTCAAGGACCATAACATTGTATCAATCGCATCTGCTAGAAAAATGACAGGATGGATAATGAGAACCTTCAAAACTAGGGAGGCCAAGCCCATGATGACACTCTTCAGGTCACTTGTTCTATCTAGGCTGGAATATTGCTGCACACTAACAGCACCTTTCAAGGCAGGTGAAATTGCCGACCTAGAAAATGTACAGAGAACTTTCACGGCGCGCATAACGGAGATAAAACACCTCAATTATTGGGAGCACTTGAGGTTCCTAAACCTGTATTCCCTGGAACGCAGGAGGGAGAGATACATGATTATATACACCTGGAAAATCCTAGAGGGACTAGTACCGAACTTGCACACGAAAATCACCCACTACGAAAGCAAAAGACTTGGCAGACGATGCACCATCCCCCCAATGAAAAGCAGGGGTGTCACTAGCACGTTAAGAGACCATACAATAAGTGTCAGGGGCCCGAGACTGTTCAACTGCCTCCCAGCACACATAAGGGGGATTACCAACAGACCCCTGGCAGTCTTCAAGCTGGCACTGGACAAGCACCTAAAGTCAGTTCCGGATCAGCCGGGCTGTGGCTCGTATGTTGGTTTGCGTGCAGCCAGCAGCAACAGCCTGGTTGATCAGGCTCTGATCCACCAGGAGGCCTGGTCTCAGACCGGGCCGCGGGGGCGTTGACCCCCGGAACTCTCTCCAGGTAAACTCCAGGTATAGCCAAGAGAGCCAGTGCCGGAGTTTACGTAGCAAGGCTTACAAACTGTTTACAATTAAATCAAGAAGAGTTTGTAACATTAGAATAATGGTTATGCTACAGCTCTCAGCATCACTAATCAAGCTTCACTAATATTAGGCAGCTCTGAACTGGTCTCCATACAGCGGAAAGGCAATAAATATTTTGGAGAACGTACAGAGACTGAAGACAAAATTAATCCATATCGTAAGGAATCTCACATAGTGGAAACTTTAATAGTAAAACAGTGAGAACCATGAACCTACATAGACTGAGGTGAGATGTGGAAGACAGGTTTATATAAACGAGAAACAAATAGGAAGCAAGAATATCTAACTGAAGACCTAGAAAAACTTGATTTACGTTGGATTAATTAGGAGTCAGTAGCGTTACAGATGAATGAAAAAAAACTGCCAAGTTGTGTCGCTGAAGCCACCACCAAGGTTAACTTTAAGAATAGGTCAAACAACTATATTAAAGAGAAATATTGGAGTTAAGAAGAACGACCATGGTGTAATAGCACCCAAAATGCGTGACAAACTAATAACAGGAAAAGTTGGTAGATTAATCTATAATAACTTCCTAACGAAAAGGATACAAAGAGTAATAGTCAGAGGTGGCTACAGTGAAAAGTTCTGTTCCACAAGGCACGGTATTCGCTCCCATCCTGTTCCTCACACTCATGTTTGACAAAGACAGAC
Organism: Cherax quadricarinatus; assembly: GCF_038502225.1. Classification (NCBI taxonomy): domain Eukaryota; kingdom Metazoa; phylum Arthropoda; class Malacostraca; order Decapoda; family Parastacidae; genus Cherax; species Cherax quadricarinatus. The sequence goes on along the minus strand of NC_091356.1, from coordinate 23,497,329 downwards.
ATGTAAACCGCAGCACCGTGTCCTCCTTTGCTGATGATACCAGAACTTACAAGACAGTATCATCCATTGAGAACACAGCAAATTTCCAATCTGACATTAACAAAGTTTTTAAATAGACATCGGAAAACAATATGAAGTTCAGTGAAGATAAATTTCAGTTACTCCATGTAAAACTCGAGGAAATAAAAACTAAATCTGACTATAAAACAAATTCCAATCCTACTTATATAGACCCATGGCTGTCTTCAAGCAGGCACTGGACAGGCACCTGAAGTCAGTACCTGACCAGCCGGGCTGTGGCTCGTACGTTGGACTGAGTGCGTCTAGCAGTAACAGCCTGGGTGATCAGGCCCTGGTCCACCATGAGGCCTGGTTACAGATTGGGCCGCGGGGGCGTTGACCCACGGAACTCTCTCCAGGTATACTCCGGGTATACAATAGAGAGAATATCTAATGTGAAGGACCTGGGAGTGAAATGTCAGCGAATCTCACTGGGAATGGTTGTAGTCCCTGAACCTGTACTCCTTGGAATGCAGGTGAGAAAGATATATAATAATATCCAGTTGGAAAATCTTAGAGGGACAAGTCCCAAATCTGCACACGGGAATCACCCTCGACTAATGCAAAAGACTTGGCAGGAGGCGCAACATTCTCACAATGAAAAGCAGAGGAGCCACGAGTTTACATGGATTACCTGGAGAGGGTTTCGGGGGTCAACGCCCCCGCGGCTTTGTCTGAGACCAGGCCTCGTGGTGGATCAGGGCCTAATCAACCAGGCTGTTACTTCTGGCCGCACGCAAACTGACGTACGAATCACAGTCCGGCTGGTCAGGTACTGACTTTAGGCGCCTGTCCAGTGCCTTCTGGAAGACAGCCAGGGGTCTATTGGCAATCCCCCTTATGTATGTGGGAGGCAGTTGAACAGTCTTGGACCCCAGACACTAAGAGGCAACACAGTAAGTGCCAGGGACCCAAGACTGTTCAACTGCCTGCCAGCATACATAAGGGGGATTAGCAATAGACCCCTGGCTGTCTTCAAGAAGGCGTTGGACAGACACCTAAAGTACCTGACCAGCCGGGCTGTGGTTCATACGTCGGTTTGCGTGTGGCCAGCAGTAGCAGCTTGGTTGTGCAAGACAGGTATACAATACCGACAAGATGAGAGTTAAGACACTTGTGCAACATCTGGTTATCTTTATTGTAGACGTTTCGCCATCCAGTGGCTTTATCAATACAGATTCTTGGACATAATTAGAAAACAGAAGAACTATATACATGGTTGTAGAGACTGCAGAATCTCTACAACCACGGTGTTGTAAACACCACCTACAAGGCTGAGGGACTGATTACCTCATCTTCTGTATATAGTTCTTCTGTCCAAGAATCTGTATTGATAAAGCCACTGGATGGCGAAACGTCTACAATAAAGATAACCAGATGTTGCACAAGTGTCTTAACTCTCAGCAGCTTGTTTGTTCAGGCCCTGATCCACCGAGAGGCCTGGTCATGGACTGGGCGGCGGGGGCGTTGACCCCCATGAACATCCTCCAGTTATACTCCAGGTAAGAACCAGTAGTTCTTGGGTAGTGCTTTCATGATATTTTGAAGTTCAGATAACGAATAGTTTTTGATCCAAGGAATAGGATTTAATTCTCCCTCCTCGGAATTAGTCATTGTATGTCCACAACGGGTTAAGTGCCTCCAGATAATTATGTAAAAAATCGGGTCTCATCCTTTATTCTCACTATGGTCAATACGACTTTATCTCTCAGTAACGTAAAAGTGAATTTAAGTCATTTTTTTCAGGCGCTGCAGTGCTCCTACTGGTTTACTGCTTTATGTGAATAAAAGTAATTATACACAAATAACCTGCACATAAAAGAGAGGAGCTTACGACGACGTTTCGGTCCGACTTGGACCATTTACAAAGTCACACTAACCAGAAGTGGAGCAGGACGGCTATATATAGGCAGGAAGAGGTGGTGGTGGTGGTAGTAGTAGTAGTAGTAGTAGGAGGAGTATTATTAGTAGTAGAGGTATTAGTAGTGGTAGTGGTAGTAGTGGGGAATAAGAAGGAGGAGCCAGTCAAATACAAAGAAAGGGGAGCACTGCAAGGGAGTTAGGTGCCCACAGAGGGAGAGCAAGCGCACAGAGGTGCGTGAAAGGGGAAGTGGTGAAATAAATAAAGAAGGAACAGAAACACGAGACAGAAGAAAGAAAGACAACCCAGAGGAGAAAGAGGAAAGAGGAAATGAGAAGAGGGAGAAGAAGAAAAAGAAAAAGAAAAAATGAGGAGTCAGGTTAAGTCACGGGTGTTTTGAAGTTTGGAGCATTTTACAATGTAGTGGGAGAGGAAGGCATCTACAGAGACGAAGCCAGGGCTAAGATTCATACAAGGAAAGTTGTGTATTAGAGAGGATTCAACTAGACGGCGACTGTTCGAGTTGGAAGTAGGGAAGACAGTTTTAGCAGAAGACCAGTCAATAGGATGGTTATGATCTCTGACGTGACAGAAAAGAGCACTGTTAGTGTCGGCAAGCCTAACACTATTTTTGTGCTCCCTAAGTCTGTCAGAAAGAGATCGACCAGTTTCTCCGAAGTATTGAAGAGGACAGGACTGGGCCGCGGGAGTCAACGCCCCGCTGCCCGGTCCACGACCAGGCCTAGCGGTGGATCACGGCCCGGTCCATGACCAGGCCTGGCGGTGGATCACGGCCCAGTCCATGACCAGGCCTGGTGGTGGATCACGGCCCGGTCCATGACCAGGCCTGGTGGTGGATCACGGCCCGGTCCAAGACCAGGCCTGGTTGTGGATCACGGCCCGGTCCATGACCAGGCCTGGTGGTGGATCACGGCCCGGTCCATGACCAGGCCTGGTGGTGAATCACGGCCCGGTCCATGACCAGGCCTGGCGGTGGATCACGGCAAGGTCCATGACCAGGCCTGGCGGTGGATCACGGCCCGGTCTATGACCAGGCCTGGCTGTGGATCACGGCCCGGTCCATGACCAGGCCTGGCGGTGGATCACGGCCCGGTCCATGACCAGGCCTGGTGGGGGATCACGGCCCGGTCCATGACCAGGCCTGGTGGTGGATCACGGCCCGTCCATGACCAGGCCTGGCGATGGATCACGGCCCGGTCCATGAACAGGCCTGGCGGTGGATCACGGCCCGGTCCATGACCAGGCCTGGCGGTGGATCACGGCCCGGTCCATGACCAGGCCTGGCGGTGGATCACGGCAAAGTCCATGACCAGGCCTGGCGGTGGATCACGGCAAGGTCCATGACCAGGCCTGGCGGTGGATCACGGCCCGGTCCATGACCAGGCCTGGCGGTGGATCACGGCAAGGTCCATGACCAGGCCTGGCGGTGGATCACGGACCGGTCCATGACCAGGCCTGGCGGTGGATCACGGCCCGGTCCATGACCAGGCCTGGCGGTGGATCACGGCAAGGTCCATGACCAGGCCTGGCGGTGGATCACGGCAAGGTCCATGACCAGGCCTGGCGGTGGATCAGTGCCTTATCAACCAGGCTGTATGAAGGACATTCTTATATTAATTTAGAACAAATTAATTAAACTTGTTTGGAGCCAGGGATCTTGATCACATCAAATATATAAAGAAATAGTAATAGTATATGTAACAATGATGGGGTCGACCTCTGGTGTAACTTGTGGGAGCCACAGCCTCGCACAACTTGTGGGAGCCACAGCCTCGCACAACTTGTGGGAGCCACAGCCTCGCACAACTTGTGGGAGCCACAGCCTCGCACAACTTGTGGGAGCCACAGCCTCGCACAACTTGTGGGAGCCACAGCCTCGCACAACTTGTGGGAGCCACAGCCTCGCACAACTTGTGGGAGCCACAGCCTCGCACAACTTGTGGGAGCCACAGCCTCGCACAACTTGTGGGAGCCGCAGCCTCGCACAACTTGTGGGAGCCACAGCCTCGCACAACTTGTGGGAGCCACAGCGTCGCACAACTTGTGGGAGCCACAGCCTCGCACAACTTTTGGGAGCCGCAGCCTCGCACAACTTGTGGGAGCCACAGCCTCGCACAACTTGTGGGAGCCACAGCCTCGCACAACTTGTGGGAGCCACAGCCTCGCACAACTTGTGGGAGCCACAGCCTCGCACAACTTTTGGGAGCCACAGCCTCGCACAACTTGTGGGAGCCACAGCCTCGCACTTGTGGGAGCCACAGCCTCGCACAACTTGTGGGAGCCACAGCCTCGCACAACTTGTGGGAGCCACAGCCTCGCACAACTTGTGGGAGCCACAGCCTCGCACAACTTTTGGGAGCCGCAGCCTCGCACAACTTGTGGGAGCCACAGCCTCGCACAACTTGTGGGAGCCACAGCCTCGCACAACTTGCGGGAGCCACAGCCTCGCACAACTTGTGGGAGCCGCAGCCTCGCACAACTTGTGGGAGCCACAGCCTCGCACAACTTGTGGGAGCCACAGCCTCGCACAACTTGTGGGAGCCGCAGCCTCGCACAACTTGTGGGAGCCGCAGCCTCGCACAACTTGTGGGAGCCACAGCCTCGCACAACTTGTGGGAGCCGCAGCCTCGCACAACTGCATATAAAGGCTTCAACGAAGATAATTTGGATTTCGTCCTGAAGCAGTTTGAATATTACACTTCCCCTACCTACCCCACCTTTTCATTCTTTTTTGCTGCAAGTGCATAAAATATAGTTGTCATAGTAGAGTCTTACCACCAAGAGTAGACCCAGTAGCTCCAGTCTTACCACCAAGAAGACCCAGGCTCCAGTCTTACCACCAAGAAGACCCAGGCTCCAGTCTTACCACCAAGAAGACCCAGGCTCCAGTCTTACCACCAAGAAGACCCAGGCTCCAGTCTTACCACCAAGAAGACCCAGGCTCCAGTCTTACCACCAAGAGGACCCAGGCTCCAGTCTTACCACCAAGAAGACCCTGGCTCCAGTCTTACCACCAAGAAGACCCAGGCTCCAGTCTTACCACCAAGACGACCCAGGCTCCAGTCTTACCACCAAGACGACCCAGGGTCCAGTCTTACCACCATGACGACCCAGGCTCCAGTCTTACCACCAAGACGACCCAGCCTCCAGTCTTTCCACCAAGAAGACCCAGGCTCCAGTCTTACCACCAAGACGACCCAGGCTCCAGTCTTACAACGAAAAAGACCCAGGCTCCAGTCTTACCACCAAAAAGACCCAGGCTCCAGTATTACAACCAAGAAGACCCAGGCTCCAGTCTTACCACCAAGACGACCCAGGCTCCAGTCTTACCACCAAGACGACCCAGGCTCCAGTCTTACCACCAAGAAGACCCAGGCTCCAGTCTTACCACCAAGAAGACCCAGGCTCCAGTCTTACCACCAAGAAGACCCAGGCTCCAGTCTTACCACCAAGACGACCCAGGCTCCAGTCTTACCACCAAGACGACCCACGCTCCAGCTCTCCAGTCTTACCCGACCAAGACGACCCAGGCTCCAGTCTTACCACCAAGACGACCCAGGCTCCAGTCTTACCACCAAGAAGACCCAGGCTCCAGTCTTACCACCAAGACGACCCAGGCTCCAGTCTTACCACCAAGACGACCCAGGCTCCAGTCTTACCACCAAGACGACCCAGGCTCCAGTCTTACCACCAAGACGACCCAGGCTCCAGTCTTACCACCAAGACGACCCAGGCTCCAGTCTTACCACCAAGAAGACCCAGGCTCCAGTCTTACCACCAAGAAGACCCAGGCTCCAGTCTTACCACCAAGACGACCCAGGCTCCAGTCTTACAACGAAAAAGACCCAGGCTCCAGTTTTACTACCAAGAAGACCCAGGCTCCAGTCTTCCCACCAAGAAGACCCAGGCTCCAGTCTTACCACCAAGAAGACCCAGGCTCCAGTCTTACCACCAAGAAGACCCAGGCTCCAGTCTTACCACCAAGAAGACCCAGGCTCCAGTCTTACCACCAAGAAGACCCAGGCTCCAGTCTTACCACCAAGAAGACCCAGGCTCCAGTCTTACCACCAAGAAGACCCAGGCTCCAGTCTTACCACCAAGAAGACCCAGGCTCCAGTCTTACCACCAAGAAGACCCAGGCTCCAGTCTTACCACCAAGAAGAGCCATGCTCCAGTCTTACCACCAAGACGACCCAGGCTCCAGTCTTACCACCAAGAAGACCCAGGCTCCAGTCTTACCACCAAGAAGACCCAGGCTCGAGTCTACCACCAAGAAGACCCAGGCTCCAGTTACCACCAAGAAGACCCAGGCTCCAGTCTTACCACCAAGAAGACCCAGGCTCCAGTCTTACCACCAAGAAGACCCAGGCTCCAGTCTTACCACCAAGAAGACCCAGGCTCCAGTCTTACCACCAAGAAGACCCAGGCTCCAGTCTTACCACCAAGAAGACCCAGGCTCCAGTCTTACCACCAAGAAGACCCAGGCTCCAGTCTTACCACCAAGACGACCCAGGCTCCAGTCTTACCACCAAGACGACCCAGGCTCCAGACTTACCACCAACAGACGACCCAGGCTCCAGTCTTACCACCAAGAAGACCCAGGCTCCAGTCTTACCACCCGACCCAGGCTCTAGTCTTACAACCAAGAGGACCCAGGCTCCAGTCTACCACCAAGAGGACCCAAGCTCCAGTCTTACCACCAAGAAGACCCAGGCTCCAGTCTTACCACCAAGAAGACCCAGGCTCCAGTCTTACCACCAAGAAGACCCAGGCTCCAGTCTTACCACCAAGAAGACCCAGGCTCCAGTCTTACCACCAAGAGGACCCAGGCTCCAGTCTTACCACCAAGACGACCCAGGCTCCAGTCTTACCACCAAGAAGACCCAGGCTCCAGTCTTACCACCAAGAAGACCCAGGCTCCAGTCTTACCACCAAGAAGACCCAGGCTCCAGTCTTACCACCAAGAAGACCCAGGCTCCAGTCTTACCACCAAGAGGACCCAGGCTCCAGTCTTACCACCAAGAAGACCCAGGCTCCAGTCTACCACCAAGAGGCTCCAGACCCAGGCTCCAGTCTACCACCAAGAAGACCCAGGCTCCAGTCTTACCACCAAAGACCCAGGCTCCAGACCCAGGCTCCAGTCTTACCACCAAGAAGACCCAGGCTCCAGTCTTACCACCAAGAAGACCCAGGTTCCAGTCTACCACCAAGAGGACCCAGGCTCCAGTCTTACCACCAAGAGAACCCAGGCTCCAGTCTTACCACCAAGAAGACCCAGGCTCCAGTCTTACCACCAAGAAGACCCAGGCTCCAGTCTTACCACCAAGAAGACCCAGGCTCCAGTCTTACCACCAAGACGACCCAGGCTCCAGTCTTACCACCAAGTCTACCACCAAGAGGACCCAAGCTCCAGTCTTACCACCAAGAAGACCCAGGCTCCAGTCTTACCACCAAGAAGACCCAGGCTCCAGTCTTACCACCAAGAAGACCCAGGCTCCAGTCTTACCACCAAGAGGCTCCAGACCACCAGGCTCCAGTTTTACAACCAAGAAGACCCAGGCTCCAGTCTTCCCACCAAGAAGACCCAGGCTCCAGTCTTACCACCAAGAACACCCAGGCTCCAGTCTACCACCAAGAAGACCCAGGCTCCAGTCTTACCACCAAGAAGACCCAGGCTCCAGTCTTCCCACCAAGAAGACCCCGGCTCCGGTCTCCAGGCTCCAGTCTTACCACCAAGAGAACCCAGGCTCCAGTCTTACCACCAAGAAGACCCAGGCTCCAGTCTTACCACCAAGAAGACCCAGGCTCCAGTCTTACCACCAAGAGACCCAGGCTCCAGTCTTACCACCAAGAAGACCCAGGCTCCAGTCTTACCACCAAGAGGACCCTGGCTCTAGTCTTACAACCAAGACCCAGGCTCCAGTCTTACCACCAGGCTCCAGTCTTGCCACCAAGAAGACCCAGGCTCCAGTCTTACCACCAAGAAGACCCAGGCTCCAGTCTACCACCAAGAGGACCCAGGCTCCAGTCTTACCACCAAGAAGACACAGGTTCCAGTCTTACCACCAAAAAGACCCAGGCTCCAGAAGACCCAGGCTCCAGTCTTACCACCAAGAAGACCCAGGCTCCAGTCTTACCACCAAGAAGACCCAGGCTCCAGTCTTACCACCAAGAAGACCCAGGCTCCAGTCTTACCACCAAGACGACCCAGGCTCCAGTCTTACCACCAAAAAGACCCAGGCTCCAGTCTTACCACCAAGAAGACCCAGGCTCCAGTCTTACCACCAAGAAGACCCAGGCTCCAGTCTTACCACCAAGAGGACCCAGGCTCCAGTCTTACCACCAAGAAGACCCAGGCTCCAGTCTACCACCAAGAGGACCCAGGCTCCAGTCTACCACCAAGAAGACGCAGGCTCCAGTCTTACCACCAAGAAGACCCAGGCTCCAGTCTTACCACCAAGAAGACACAGGTTCCAGTCTACCACCAAGAGGACCCAGGCTCCAGTCTTACCACCAAGAGAACCCAGGCTCCAGTCTTACCACCAAGAAGACCCAGGCTCCAGTCTTAGTCTTACCACCAAAGACCCAGGCTCCAGTCTTACCACCAAGAAGACCCAGGCTCCAGTCTACCACCAAGAGGACCCAGGCTCCAGTCTTACCACCGAGAGGACCCTGGCTCTAGTCTTACCACCAAGAGGACCCAGGCTCCAGTCTACTTCCAAGAGGACCCAGGCTCCAGTCTTACCACCAAGAGTCTTACCACCAAAAAGACCCAGGCTCCAGTATTACCACCAAGAAGACCCAGGCTCCAGTCTTACCACCAAGAAGACCCAGGCTCCAGTCTTACCACCAAGAAGACCCAGGCTCCAGTCTTACCACCAAGAAGAGCCATGCTCCAGTCTTACCACCAAGACGACCCAGGCTCCAGTCTTACCACCAAAAAGACCCAGGCTCCAGTCTTACCACCAAGAAGACCCAGGCTCCAGTCTTACCACCAAGAAGACCCAGGCTCCAGTCTTACCACCAAGAGGACCCAGGCTCCAGTCTTACCACCAAGAAGACCCAGGCTCCAGTCTTACCACCAAGAAGACCCAGGCTCCAGTCTTACCACCAAGAAGACCCAGGCTCCAGTCTTACCACCAAGAAGACCCAGGCTCCAGTCTTACCACCAAGAAGACCCAGGCTCCAGTCTACCACCAAGAGGACCCAGGCTCCAGTCTACCACCAAGAGGACCCAGGCTCCAGTCTACCACCAAGAAGACCCAGGCTCCAGTCTTACCACCAAGAAGACCCAGGCTCCAGTCTTACCACCAAGAGGACCCAGGCTCCAGTCTTACCACCAAGAAGACCGAGGCTCCAGTCTACCACCAAGAGGACCCAGGCTCTAGTCCTACAACCAAGAGGACCCAGGCTCCAGTCTTACCACCAAGAGGACCCAGGCTCCAGTCTACCACCAAGAAGACCCAGGCTCCAGTCTTACCACCAAGAAGACCCAGGCTCCAGTCTTACCACCGAGAGGACCCTGGCTCTAGTCTTACCACCAAGAGGACCCAGGCTCCAGTCTACTTCCAAGAGGACCCAGGCTCCAGTCTTACCACCAAGAAGACCCAGGCTCCAGTCTTACCACCAAGAAGACCCAGGCTCCAGTCTTACCACCAAGAAGACCCAGGCTCCAGTCTTACCACCAAGAAGACCCAGGCTCCAGTCTTACCACCAAGAAGACCCAGGCTCCAGTCTTACCACCAAGAAGACCCAGGCTCCAGTCTTACCACCAAGAAGACCCAGGCTCCAGTCTTACCACCAAGAAGACCCAGGCTCCAGTCTTACCACCAAGAAGACCCAGGCTCCAGTCTTACCACCAAGAAGACCCAGGCTCCAGTCTTACCACCAAGAAGACCCAGGCTCCAGTCTTACCACCAAGAAGACCCAGGCTCCAGTCTAACCACCCAGAAGACCAAGGCTCCAGTCTACCACCAAGAGGACCCAGGCTCCACCACCAAAGAGGCTCCAGTCTTACCACCAGGCTCCAGTCTTACCACCAAGCAGATCCAGGCTCCAGTCTTACCACCAAGAAGACCCAGGCTCCAGTCTTACCACCAAGAAGATCCAGGCTCCAGTCTTACCACCAAGAGGACCCAGGCTCCAGTCTTACCACCAAGAAGACCCAGGCTCCAGTCTTACCACCAAGAAGACCCAGGCTCCAGTCTACCACCAAGAGGACCCAGGCTACCACCAAGAAGACCCATGCTCCAGTCTTACCACCAAGAAGACCCAGGCTCCAGTCTTACCACCAAGAAGACCCAGGCTCCAGTCTTACCACCAAGAAGACCCAGGCTCCAGTCTTCCCACCCGACCCAGGTTCCAGTCTACCACCAAGAGGACCCAGGCTCCAGTCTTACCACCAAGAGAACCCAGGCTCCAGTCTTACCACCAAGAAGACCCAGGCTCCAGTCTTACCACCAAGAAGACCCAGGCTCCAGTCTACCACCAAGAGGACCCAGGCTCCAGTCTACCACCAAGAAGACCCAGGCTCCAGTCTACCACCAAGAGGACCCAGGCTCCAGTCTACCACCAAGAAGACCCAGGCTCCAGTCTTACCACCAAGAAGACCCAGGCTCCAGTCTTACCACCAAGAAGACCCAGGCTCCAGTCTACCACCAAGAGGACCCAGGCTCCAGTCTACCACCAAGAAGACCCAGGCTCCAGTCTTACCACCAAGAAGACCCAGGTTCCAGTCTACCACCAAGAGGACCCAGGCTCCAGTCTTACCACCTAGATAACCCAGGCTCCAGTCTTACCACCAAGAAGACCCAGGCTCCAGTATTACCACCAAGAAGACCCAGGCTCCAGTCTACCACCAAGAAGACCCAGGCTCCAGTCTTACCACCGAGAGGACCCTGGCTCTAGTTACCACCAAAGAAGACCCAGGCTCCAGTCTTACCACCAAGAAGACACAGGTTCCAGTCTACCACCAAGAGGACCCAGGCTCCAGTCTTACCACCAAGAGAACCCAGGCTCCAGTCTTACCACCAAGAAGACCCAGGCTCCAGTCTTACCACCAAGAAGACCCAGGCTCCAGTCTTACCACCAAGAAGACCCAGGCTCCAGTCTTACCACCAAGAAGACCCAGGCTCCAGTCTTACCACCAAGAAGACCCAGGCTCCAGTCTTACCACCAAGAAGACCCAGGCTCCAGTCTTACCACCAAGAAGACCCAGGCTCCAGTCTTACCACCAAGAAGACCCAGGCTCCAGTCTTACCACCAAGAAGACCCAGGCTCCAGTCTACCACCAAGAGGACCCAGGCTCCAGTCTACCACCAAGAAGACCCATGCTCCAGTCTTACCACCAAGAAGACCCAGGCTCCAGTCTACCACCAAGAGGACCCAGGCTCCAGTCTACCACCAAGAGGACCCAGGCTCCAGTCTACCACCAAGAAGACCCAGGCTCCTGTCTACCACCAGGAAGACCCAGGCTCCAGTCTTACCACCAAGAGGACCCAGGCTCAAGTCTTACAACCAAGAGGACCCAGGCTCCAGTCAGTTACCACCAAGAGACCCAGGCTCCAGTCTTACCACCAAGAAGACCCAGGCTCCAGTCTTACCACCAAGAAGACCCAGGCTCCAGTCTTACCACCAAGAAGACCCAGGCTCCAGTCTTACCACCAAGAAGACACAGGCTCCAGTCTTACCACCAAGAAGACCCAGGGTCTCCAGTCAGTTACCACCAAGAAGACCCAGGCTCCAGTCTACCACCAAGAAGACCCATGCTCCAGTCTTACCACCAAGAGGACCCAGGCTCCAATCTACCACCAAGAGGACCCAGGCTCCAGTCTTACCACCAAGAAGACCCAGGCTCCAGTCTTACCACCAAGAAGACCCATGCTCCAGTCTTACCACCAAGAGGACCCAGGCTCCAGTCTTACCACCAGGCTCCAGTCTTACCACCAAGAAGACCCAGGCTCCAGTCTTACCACCAAGAAGACCCAGGGCTCTAGTCTACCACCAAGAGGACCCAGGCTCCAGTCTTACCACCAAGAAGACCCAGGCTCCAGTCTTACCACCAAGAGGCTCCAGACCCAGGCTCCAGTCTTACCACCAAGAGGCTCCAGACCCAGGCTCCAGTCTTACCACCAAGAAGACCCAGCTCCAGCTACCACCAAGAAGACCCAGGCTCCAGTCTTACCACCAAAAAGACCCAGGCTCCAGTCTTACCACCAAGAAGACCCAGGCTCCAGTCTTACCACCAAGAGGACCCAGGCTCCTGTTTTACCACCAAGAAGACCCAGGCTCCAGTCTTACCACCAAGAGGACCCAGGCTCCAGTCTTACCACCAAGAAGACCCAGGCTCCAGTCTTACCACCAAGACGACCCAGGCTCCAGTCTTACCACCAAGAAGACCCAGGCTCCAGTCTTACCACCAAGAAGACCCAGGCTCCAGTCTACCACCAAGAGTACCCAGGCTCCAGTCTTACCACCAAGAAGACCCAGGTTCCAGTCTTACCACCAAAAAGACCCAGGCTCCAGTCTTACCACCAAGAAGACCCAGGCTCCAGTCTTGCCACCAAAGACCCAGGCTCCAGTCTTACCACCAAGAAGACCCAGGCTCCAGTATTACCACCAAGAAGACCCAGGCTCCAGTCTACCACCAAGAAGACCCAGGCTCCAGTCTTACCACCGAGAGGACCCTGGCTCTAGTCTTACCACCAAGAGGACCCAGGCTCCAGTCTACTTCCAAGAGGACCCAGGCTCCAGTCTTACCACCAAGAAGACCCAGGCTCCAGTCTTACCACCAAGAAGACCCAGGCTCCAGTCTTACCACCAAGAAGACCCAGGCTCCAGTCTTACCACCAAGAAGACCCAGGCTCCAGTCTTACCACCAAGAAGACCCAGGCTCCAGTCTCCACCCAGGCTCCAGTTACCACCAAGAAGACCCAGGCTCCAGTCTCCAGTCCAGTTACCACCAAGAAGACCCAGGCTCCAGTCTTACCACCAAGAAGACCCAGGTTCCAGTCTACCACCAAGAAGACCCAGGCTCCAGTTACCACCAAGACGACCAGGCTCCAGAGAAGACCCAGGCTCCAGTCTTACCACCAAGAAGACCCAGGCTCCAGTCTTACCACCAAGTCTTACCACCAAAGACCCAGGCTCCAGTCTTACCACCAAGAGGAAGTCTTACCACCAAAGACCCAGGCTCCAGTCTACCACCAAGAGGACCCAGGCTCCAGTCTACCACCAAGAAGACCCAGGCTCCAGTCTTACCACCAAGAAGACCCAGGCTCCAGTCTACCACCAAGAGGACCCAGGCTCCAGTCTTACCACCCAGGCTCCAGTCTACCACCAAAGACCCAGGCTCCAGTCTTACCACCAAAAAGACCCAAGCTCCAGTATTACCACCAAGAAGACCCAGGCTCCAGTCTTACCACCAAGAAGACCCAGGCTCCAGTCTTACCACCAAGAAGACCCAGGCTCCAGTCTACCACCAAGAGGACCCAGGCTCTAGTTACCACCAAGAGGACCCAAGAGAAGACCCAGGCTCCAGTCTACCACCAAGAGGACCCAGGGTCCAGTCTTACCACCAAGAGAACCCAGGCTCCAGCTCCAGTCTTACCACCAAGAAGACCCAGTCTTACCACCAAGAAGACCCAGGCTCCAGTCTTACCACCAAGAAGACCCAGGCTCCAGTCTTACCACCAAGAAGACCCAGGCTCCAGTCTTACCACCAAGAAGACCCAGGCTCCAGTCTTACCACCAAGAAGACCCAGGCTCCAGTCTTACCACCAAGAAGACCCAGGCTCCAGTCTTACCACCAAGAAGACCCAGGCTCCAGTCTTACCACCAAGAAGACCCAGGCTCCAGTCTTACCACCAAGAAGACCCAGGCTCCAGTCTTACCACCAAGAAGACCCAGGCTCCAGTCTTACCACCAAGTCTACCACCAAAGACCCAGGCTCCAGTATTAACACCAAGAAGACCCAGGCTCCAGTCTTACCACCAAGAAGACCCAGGCTCCAGTCTTACCACCAAGAAGACCCAGGCTCCAGTCTTACCACCAAGAAGACCCAGGCTCCAGTACCACCAAGAGGACCCAGGCTCCAGTCTTACCACCAAGAAGAGGCTCCAGTCTACCACCAGGCTCCAGTCTACCACCAAGAGGACCCAGGCTCCAGTCTTACCACCAAGAGAACCCAGGCTCCAGTCTTACCACCAAGAAGACCCAGGCTCCAGTCTTACCACCAAGAACACCCAGGCTCCAGTCTTACCGACCCAAGAAGACCCAGGCTCCAGTCTTACTTACCAAGAAGACCCAGGCTCCAGTCTTACCACCAAGAAGACCCAGGCTCCAGTCTTACCACCAAAGACCCAAGTCTACCCAGGCTCCAGTCTTACCACCAAGAACACCCAGGCTCCAGTCTTACCACCAAGAAGACCCAGGCTCCAGTCTTACCACCAAGAAGACCAGGCTCCAGAAGACCCAGGCTCCAGTCTTACCACCAAGAAGACCCAGGCTCCAGTCTTACCACCCGACCCAGGCTCCAGTCTTACCACCAAGAAGACCCAGGCTCCAGTCTTACCACCAAGAAGACCCAGGCTCCAGTCTTACCACCAAGAAGACCCAGGCTCCAGTCTTACCACCAAGAAGACCCAGGCTCCAGTCTACCACCAAGAAGACCCAGGCTCCAGTCTACCACCAAGAAGACCCAGCTCCAGTCTCCAGTCCAGTCTTACCACCAAGAAGACCCAGGCTCCAGTCTTACCACCAAGAAGACCCAGGCTCCAGTCTTACCACCACCAGGCTCCAGTCTTACCACCAAGAAGACCCAGGCTCCAGTCTACCACCAAGAAGACCAGGCTCCAGTCTACCACCAAGAAGACCCAGGCTCCAGTCTTACCACCAAGTCTACCACCAAGAGGACCCAGGCTCCAGTCTACCACCAAGAAGACCCAGGCTCCAGTCTTACCAACAAAAAGACCCAGGCTCCAGTCTTACCACCAAGAAGACCCAGGCTCCAGTCTTACCACCAAGAAGACCCAGGCTCCAGTCTTACCACCAAGAAGACCCAGGCTCCAGTCTTACCACCAAGAAGACCCAGGCTCCAGTCTTACCACCAAGAAGACCCAGGCTCCAGTCTTACCACCAAGAAGACCCAGGCTCCAGTCTTACCACCAAGAAGACCCAGGCTCCAGTCTTACCACCAAGAAGACCCAGGCTCCAGTCTTACCACCAAGAAGACCCAGGCTCCAGTCTTACCACCAAGAAGACCCAGGCTCCAGTCTTACCACCAAGAAGACCCAGGCTCCAGTCTTACCACCAAGAAGACCCAGGCTCCAGTCTTACCACCAAGAAGACCCAGGCTCCAGTCTTACCACCAAGAAGACCCAGGCTCCAGTCTTACCACCAAGAAGACCCAGGCTCCAGTCTTACCACCAAGAAGACCCAGGCTCCAGTCTTACCACCAAGAAGACCCAGGCTCCAGTCTACCACCAAGAGGACCCAGGCTCCAGTCTTACCACCGAGAGGACCCTGGCTCTAGTCTTACCACCAAGAGGACCCAGGCTCCAGTCTTACCACCAAGAAGACCCAGGCTCCAGTCTTACCACCAAGAAGACCCAGGCTCCAGTCTTACCACCAAGAAGAAACAGGCTCCAGTCTTACCACCAAAGACCCAGGCTCCAGTCTTACCACCAAGGTCTTACCACCTCCAGTCTTACCACCAAGAAGACCCAGGCTCCAGTCTTACCACCAAGAAGACCCAGGCTCCAGTCTTACCACCAAGAAGACCCAGGCTCCAGTCTTACCACCAAGAAGACCCAGGCTCCAGTCTTACCACCAAGAAGACCCAGGCTCCAGTCTTACCACCAAGAAGACCCAGGCTCCAGTCTTACCACCAAGAAGACCCAGGCTCCAGTCTTACTACCAAGAAGACCCAGGCTCCAGTCTTCCCACCAAGAAGACCCAGGCTCCAGTCTTACCAAGAGGCTCCAGTCTACCACCAAGAGGACCCAGGCTCCAGTCTACCAAGAAGACCCAGGCTCCAGTCTTACCACCAAGAAGACCCAGGCTCCAGTCTTACCACCGACCCAGGTCCAGTCTTACCACCAAGAAGACCCAGGCTCCAGTCTTACCCCCAAGACGACCCCGGCTCCAGTCTTACCACCACGAAGACCCAGGCTCCAGTCTTACCACCAAGAAGACCCAGGCTCCAGTCTACCACCAAGAGGACCCAGGCTCAGTTACCACCAAGAAGACCCAGGCTCCAGTCTTACCACCAAGAGGACCCAGGCTCCAGTCTTACCACCAAGAGACCCAGGCTCCAGTATTACCACCAAGAAGACCCAGGCTCCAGTCTTACCACCAAGAAGACCCAGGCTCCAGTCTTACCACCAAGAAGACCCAGGCTCCAGTCTTACCACCAAGAATACCCAGGCTCCAGTCTTACCACCAAGAAGACCCAGGCTCCAGTCTTACCACCAAGAAGACCCAGGCTCCAGTCTTACCACCAAGAAGACCCAGGCTCCAGTCTTACCACCAAGAATACCCAGGCTCCAGTCTTACCACCAAGAAGACCCAGGCTCCAGTCTTACTACCAAGAAGACTCAGGCTCCAGTCTTCCCACCAAGAAGACCCAGGCTCCAGTCTTACCACCAAGAAGACCCAGGCTCCAGTCTTACCACCAAGAAGACCCAGGCTCCAGTCTTACCACCAAGAAGACCCAGGCTCCAGTCTTACCACCAAGAAGACACAGGCTCCAGTCTTACCACCAAGAAGACCCAGGCTCCAGTCTTACCACCAAGAAGACCCAGGCTCCAGTCTACCACCAAGAAGACCCAGGCTCCAGTTACCACCAAAGAGGCTCCAGACCCAGGCTCCAGTCTTACCAAGAAGACCAGGCTCCAGTCTACCACCAAGAGTACCCAGGCTCCAGTCTTGCCACCAAGAAGACCCAGGATCCAGTCTTACCACCAAGAAGACCCAGGCTCCAGTCTACCACCAAGAGGACCAGGCTCCAGTCTACCACCAAGAAGACCCAGGCTCCAGTCTTACCACCAAGACGACCCAGGCTCCAGTCTTACCACCAAGAAGACCCAGGCTCCAGTCTTACCACCAAGAAGACCGAGGCGCCAGACTACCACCAAGAGGACCCAGGCTCCAGTCTTACCACCAAGTCTTACCACCAAGACCCAGGGTCTACCACCAAGAGGACCCAGGCTCCAGTCTACCACCAAGAAGACCCAGGCTCCAGTCTTACCACCAAGAAGACCCAGGCTCCAGTCTTACCACCAAGAAGACCCAGGCTCCAGTCTTACCACCAAGAAGACCGAGGCTCCAGTCTACCACCAAGAGGACCCAGGCTCTAGTCTTACAACCAAGAGGACCCAGGCTCCAGTCTACCACCAAGAGGACCCAAGCTCCAGTCTTACCACCAAGAAGACCCAGGCTCCAGTCTTACCACCAAGAAGACCCAGGCTCCAGTCTTACCACCAAGAAGACCCAGGCTCCAGTCTTACCACCAAGAAGACCCAGGCTCCAGTCTTACCACCAAGAAGACCCAGGCTCCAGTCTTACCACCAAGACGACCCAGGCTCCAGTCTTACCACCAAAAAGACCCAGGCTCCAGTCTTACCACCAAGAAGACCCAGGCTCCAGTCTTACCACCAAGAAGACCCAGGCTCCAGTCTTACCACCAAGAAGACCCAGGCTCCAGTCTTACCACCAAGAAGACCCAGGCTCCAGTCTTACCACCAAGAAGACCCAGGCTCCAGTCTTACCACCAAGAAGACCCAGGCTCCAGTCTTACCACCAAGAAGACCCAGGCTCCAGTCTTACCACCAAGAAGACCCAGGCTCCAGTCTTACCACCAAGAAGACCCAGGCTCCAGTCTACCACCAAGAGGACCCAGTCTTACCACCAAGAAGACCCAGGCTCCAGTCTTACCACCAAGAAGACCCAGGCTCCAGTCTTACCACCAAGAGGACCCAGGCTCCAGTCTACCACCAAGAAGACCCAGGCTCCAGTCTTACCACCAAGAAGACCCAGGCTCCAGTCTTACCACCAAGAAGACCCAGGCTCCAGTCTTACCACCAAGAAGACCCAGGCTCCAGTCTTACCACCAAGAAGACCCAGGCTCCAGTCTTACCACCAAGAGGACCCAGGCTCCAGTCTTACCACCAAGAAGACCCAGGCTCCAGTCTTACCACCAAGAAGACCCAGGCTCCAGTCTTACCACCAAGAAGACCGAGGCTCCAGTCTACCACCAAGAGGACCCAGGCTCTAGTCTTACAACCAAGAGGACCCAGGCTCCAGTCTTACCACCAAGAGGACCCAGGCTCCAGTCTTACCACCAGGCTCCAGTCTACCACCAAGAGACCCAGGCTCCAGTCTTACCAAGAAGACCCAAGAAGACCCAGGCTCCAGTCTTACTACCAAGAAGACCCAGGCTCCAGTCTTCCCACCAAGAAGACCCAGGCTCCAGTCTTACCACCAAGAAGACCCAGGCTCCAGTCTTACCACCAAGAAGACCCAGGCTCCAGTCTTACCACCAAGAAGACCCAGGCTCCAGTCTTACCACCAAGAAGACCCAGGCTCCAGTCTTACCACCAAGAAGACCCAGGCTCCAGTCTTACCACCAAGAAGACCCAGGCTCCAGTCTTACCACCAAGAAGACCCAGGCTCCAGTCTTACCACCAAGAAGACCCAGGCTCCAGTCTTACCACCAAGAGGACCCAGGCTCCTGTCTACCACCAAGAGGACCCAGGCTCCAGTCTACCACCAAGAGTACCCAGGCTCCAGTCTTACCACCAAGAAGACCCAGGCTCCAGTCTTACCACCAAAAAGACCCAGGCTCCAGTCTTACCACCAAGAAGACCCAGGCTCCAGTCTTGCCACCAAGAAGACCCAGGCTCCAGTCTTACCACCAAGAGGACCCAGGCTCCTGTCTACCACCAAGAGGACCCAGGCTCCAGTCTACCACCAAGAGTACCCAGGCTCCAGTCTTACCACCAAGAGGACCCAGTCTCCAGTCTTACCGCCAAGAAGACGCAGGCTCCAGTCTTACCACCAAGAAGACCCAGGCTCCAGTCTTACCACCAGGCTCCAGTCTTACCACCAAGAAGACCCAGTCTACCACCAAGAGGACCCAGTATACCACCAAGAGTACCCAGGCTCCAGTCTTACCACCAAGAGGACCCAGTCTCCAGTCTTACCGCCAAGAAGACGCAGGCTCCAGTCTTACCACCAAGAAGACCCAGGCTCCAGTCTTACCACCAAAAAGACCCAGGCTCCAGTCTTACCACCAAGAAGACCCAGGCTCCAGTCTTACCACCAAGAAGACCCAGGCTCCAGTCTTACCACCAAGAAGACCCAGGCTCCAGTCTTACCACCAAGAAGACCCAGGCTCCAGTCTTACCACCAAGAGGACCCAGGCTCCAGTCTACCACCAAGAGGACCCAGGCTCCAGTCTTAGCTGAGACGAGACGTATGGGCAAGTTTCCCTACACTTACTCTGTTCATGCAGCAGTAAATTGGTACCTGGATGTCAGCTCACTGTTGTGGGTAGCATCCTTTAAGATATGTGTATACCATATTTATCCCCGAGTTTTGTATTTAGCTGAGGATGACAGTTTCTGTTATATAAAATCAACTGTGAATGAAAAATGACAGTAATGAAGAAGAAACGTTCTGAGACATTAGGAAAATATTGATGAAAACCTCGAAGCAAGTCATTACGTCAGGACACGTCAAGGACGCCATCCGATTTCACGAGCAACAGTTTGAAGCCGGTGAGTTTGGGAGTTTCCCAGTGATTGTCCTGGAACATATAAACCGTAGCTGCACTGGTGTTTCAATCATTGTCCTCTCTAGCAGTCACCACGCCAGTGTCTCCACCACTGTCCTCTCCAGCACAGCAATCTCCCTACCAGTGTCCCAAACTCTTTAACTCTACTTAACATTCTCCAACACTTGCTACCACTCTTCAACCTTCACCAATATGCAGACAACTGTCCTAGTCAGCATGGTACTGTTACTTGTAGTGACAGTTACCCCACTCCACCACACAACACAAGAGCTACACCCTTATCCATGGGTACAATATGATGAGCCCGATATCTCCGTTTACTCAGAAGAAAACGAGTTGAGTCACGATCGAAGCAAGCGACAGACTTCAGTATCAGCAGGAGTCAATGTCGAGCATCTTCCCCATGAGTAAGTGCATTTTCACCCCAGTAAGAGCAGATCCTTCCTAACACGGATCAGTAGGCAAAATGCATAGCTCTGCTATTTGTATGTGATAAAAGATCTGAATAGTTTGGGTCAGATCTACTGCAGTGTTTTATTGTCTATTACACTCTTCTGAAAGAAAGGAAGATATATGTTAGGTATATTAATGGAAGACGGGTATTAATAAGAGAGACAAAAAGAAAGTGCTGAGGATATCTAACCACGAAAGAACTCGAAGCAATGATATGAAGTTGGATACATAGAGTAAACCTGGAGGGGTCAACGCTTCCGCGACCCAGTCCATGTCCAGACCTCGCAGTGGATCAGGGCCTGATCAAACAGGCTGTTACTGCTGGCCTCACGTAAACCAATGTGAGGCCAGCAGTAACAGCCTGGTCAGGTACTGAATTTAAGTGTGTGTCCAGTTCCCTCTTGAAGACAGCCAAGGGTCTATTCGTAATCCCCCTTATGTATGCTGGGAGGCATTTGAACAGTCTTGGCCCCTAACACTTATTGTGTTGTCTCTTAGTGTACGCATGGCGCCCCTGCTTTTCACTGTGGGGATCATTTTACACCGCCTGCCGAGTCTTTTGCTTTCATAAGGAGTGATTTCCGTGAGCAGATTTGGAACTAGTCCCTCTAGGATTTTCCAAGTATGTATTATATGTATCTTTCTCGCCTGCATTCCAAGGAGTACAGGTCAAGGGATTTCAGCCATTTTTAGAATACTCTGCTAAAAAAATAAAGGGACTTCAGATTCGATTCTTTGGTTTGGCTGGTCGAAGGTGCAAATCTCTTCATACTTGCTGCCTTTATTAACTTATAAGTAAAAAAAGTATCTTGATGTAAGTCAACTATTATAGGTAATAATCATGTGCAGGGCGAGACTTACCTATGTCCTCCTGATATTTGCTGCCCATGTTTATGTAACATTAAATAGGTACCTAGTGTTTACTCGCCTGTTTCTGGTCACATCCTGTGCTGGACGAGACATAAGGGCAGTGCTCCAGACACTCGCTACACATGTTCACTTAGCATTTAATTGATACCTTGGTTTTAGTTGATTATTGTTGGTTGCTTCCTGGGCAGAGTGAGCAAGTTTACTAATAGAAGCAGTCCATATTTACCATCTAGTCAGCTGTTGTGAAACCATCCTCGGTAGGGTGATACGTATTAGGAAGTCTGTTTACACCTGGTGCCCCTGTTCACCTAACAGTGAATAGGTACCTGGTTCTTATCTGACTGTTGTAGATGGTATTGTAGAAAAGGTCGGAAGAGTATGTAATATGTATAGGGTTGAACATTGAAGAAAACTGAGGTAGGGTATCGGATCTTAGTCTGTACATTAAATGTCTTAAAAAAGTTTGTTTTCTGTTTTGCAGCATCAGGAAGGAGAGCGCTAATCTGAACCTTGAACACAGCATCAACCGACACACACTAAACGCTGGCATCAATTATCAACGAGCCAGAATTCCCGGGTAAGTCATCTAAATGACTGTATTCTGTTTGCCAGGAAAGTGTCACATAATGTGGATCTTTGTTCACGTGATATTATAACTTAAGTAACCTTCCTCCCATCAAACCTCAGTACCCACATACTGCCCATTCTCTACTAGCTGTATGACCCTTATGGTATTAGCTCTACTTAAAGAATATATTATTAATTACATTGTTGCTAAGTATTTTTTTGTGTGTGTACTCACCTATTTGTGCTCACCTATTGTGGTTGCAGGAGTCGAGTCAGAGATCATGGTCCCCACCTCTTCACTGGCCGCTACTAGGTCCACTCTCTCTCTTCTCCATGAGCTTTGTCGTATGTCTTCTGAAAACTATGTATAGATCCTGCCTCCTCTACATCATTCTCCAGATTGTTCCACTTCCTGACAACTCTATGGCTGAAGAAATACTTCCTAACATTCCTGTGAGTCATCTGAGTTTTCAACTTCCAACTGTGTCCCCTTGTTGCTGTGTCTCCATCTCTGAGACATCCTGTCCCTATCCACTCTTTCAGTTCCTCTCAGTATTCTGTATGTCATTATCATGTTCTCCCTATCCCTCCTGTCCTCTAGTGTCATCAGGTTGGTTTTTAACCTCTCCTCGTTGGACATACCCCTTAGCTCCGGGACTAGTCTTGATGCTAACCTTTGCACTTTTTCTGATTTCATGGCATGCTTGACCAGGTGTGGGTTCCATACTTGTGCTGCATACTCCAATATGAGCCTGACATACACGGTGTACAGAACATGAGTGATTCCTTACTCAGGTGTCAATATGTTATTCTTAAGTTTGCCAGGTGCCCAGATGCTGCAGCAGTTATCTGGTTGATGCACACCTCAGGAGATGTGCTCGGTATTATATTCACCCCAAGATCCTTTTCCTTGAGTGAGGTTTGCAGTCTTTGGCCCTCTAGCTTGTACTCTGTCTGTGGTCTCTTTTAACCTTACCCAATCTTCATGACTTTGCACTTGGTGGAGTTTCTCCAGGAGCCAGTTGTTGGCTGCAAGCCTAGTCCAGATCCCTTTGTAGCCCTCATCCTGTGTGTGTGTGTGTGTGTGTGTGTGTGTGTGTGTGTGTTAATATTATAGACTTATTATTAAAGGCAAAGTTTCCATGACTGGCAGAAAGGGTAAGTAACAGTTCAATTGATTCAACACAGGAAGCTCCAAGCAAAAGTTGATCTTAATTCACTAGATTTTTTAACTGATAAAAGAAAAATCATCTGACTCACATTAGCAAATTGACTGTCAAGCATTTTGTAGATATTATGAGTCTTGTTAGTTTAATAACTATATTATGCATACTGTATCATATCTATTGAACACTTACATAAGCATGAAGCATTAGTTTCAAATGTTGCAGTGAGGAGAAGGTTGGAGGCTGTGGAAATGTCATATTTGAGGGCAATGTGTAGCGTGCATATTACGCAGAGAATTCGGAGCCTGGAGATTAGATGGTGTGTGTTGTCGAAAGTATTATTCAGAGAGTCAATAAGGGTATAAATATTTAGTGAGAAATTAGCCAGATACGATAACCAAGTTTGTATAAATCTGTGGTGGAGGGAAGGGGTATGGACTGTTCCAGGCAAGGTTGGAGGGAAGGGGTAAAAGAGATTTTGAGAGCTAGGGGTCTGAGAGTGGAAGCAAGTGTTTTTTTTATGACTTGATGTGCAGCAGGGTGTGACCAAAGTAATTTATGATGAGATTCGGGGAAACTAGTTAGCTGGACTTGAATCCTGGAGGTTTGAGGTACAGTGCCTGCACTCTGAAGGAGGGGTGAGGATGCTGCAGTTCAGGGGAGCCATCTGAACGGTGATGTTAGCGTGCTGCAGGCAAGGCAGTGATTGAATAAGTGACAATGAGAATATTTCCTCTTTTTTTGGTTCACAGTACCTTGCTGGGAGACAGAAGGAATGCTCAAAAAATCTAACTGATGAGTGATAGCCACCCTTGTCGATCCTGTTTTAGGTAGTTGCCTAGTAGTTATCTGAGTTCTGCTTCTCGGTAGCAACTATGCTTTAGGATAAGAAATATTTCTGTTGCATTTTTAAGCCTTAAGCAACGGAAAAAACATACATTGTAACAATAATGAACAAAAATTGCATTATTATTTTTTTATTTTTATGAGATTTGGAGACCCATTTTTTTTTTTTTTTTTTTTTGGCTTTTTAGGGGGTCGTAGGAATGTAACCCTACTTTTTCCACAAGTTCTTCAGTTCCTTTGTCACATATTCGTCTAACATTGCATTTTTAGGAACCAAACTACCGTCTTAATCGATGGTAGATTGTATATGATATGATAATAAGTTAGAGCGTCAAGTTATAAAATGCATTGTGTTGATCAGGTTTCCCAGCCAGAAGAACGTGGGAGCTAACATAGGCTACGAGTTCCGACCCAACAAGGACACATCCTTTTCCTTGAATGCTGAACACAGCCGTGGTAGTGGTGGCAGGTAAGTCACTGTTGTCATTCTACCGGAGTGTTGGACAATGACCATGGTAGTGGTGGTAGGAAACATTCGAACATGTTTGCTTAAGACACCTGCTGTCCAGTGTTCACCCATTAGTAAAATAGGTACCTGGGTATTAGTCAACTGGTGTGGGTCACATCTTGGGACAAAATTTAACTAATTTCCCTGAAATGCTCTGCATAACAAGCGGCTTTCTATATAGTGGTATGTTACTGATGTCAGCTAGGCCTGTATACCTTGTACATATACTTGTAGTAATAAAAATTATAATTGTTATTATTATTATTACTGTTGTTACTTCGTGAGTGCTGGACACAGTAGTGGTGGTTACCGTACCAGTGCTGTGTGCCCATCAATGGTTCAGTGCTTCCCTGAACATGTAATAATAATAATGTGCCTAATAACCACTTAAATATTAAATTAGAAATCTGTCATAGGCCTTATAAAGAAATGTATATTCAACGTTTTGAACACTTATGTCAAGTGTTTATGTCAAAAATTTTAAGTGCTGTTTGCATGACCAGAAAAAAAATCAGTGTTACTTTTACTAAAATTTATTAAAAAATTTACTATTAATTTATTTTTTAACCATAATCGTAAGACTTTAATAGAAGTTTTTGTGTCGTTGAGAGAGATTTTCATTCATTTATTATGCACAAATAACCCGGACATAGGAGAAATTTCATTTTAATCACAGGAAAGCACTAAACCCGTAGTCATTCAGTGTTCATAGATGGGAGAAACTTATGAAGATGTTTCGCTCCGACTTAGATCATTTAATATTAATAATAATATCTGATCCACCATGAGGACTGGTCTCAGACCGGGCAGCGGGGGCGTTGACTCTCGAAACCCTCTCCAGGTAAACTCCAGGTAAGTACATGTACAAGGTATACAGGCCTAGATATCAGTGACATACTACTGTAGAGAATGCCGCTTGTTATGCGGAGCATTTCGGGAAAATTAGGTCAATTTTCTCCTAGGATGCAACCCACACCAGTCGACTAACACCCAGGTACCCATTTTACTGATTGGTAAACAGGGACAGCAGGTGTCATATGGAAACACGTCCTAATGTTTCTACCCGTACCTGGAATTCGTTCCCCAGACATCATTGAGCTGAGTGTGCTAGCAATCAAGCTACAAGTCACACCAACTTGTTTAACGTAGAATTTAATATCACTTGTAAAGAAACAAAGGATAACTGATCAACTTATTTTATCATAGCTTATATGTTGTAGCAGTCACTTATACTGTTCTCTCCTCTTAAATGTTAAAGTAAATTTGTGTTTTCTCCAGGTCCAACAGTTTTGGTGCTCGTTTTCAACACTTTTTCTGAATATAAGGCATCACACGATGGGATAATGAACATCGGAACCTCCAACACTTCACTACTGGACAACCACAAGATTTTCAGTATCACTGAGGGAATGTAATGTACACATTACGCTAAGATTTATTCTAATAAACATTATTCAAAATTATGCTGGCTTTTATATTTATGGAAAATTGTGCTTGTGTTAGCAAGATCATAGGTGCTTCGTAAAGACGATGTACAGTATACACAATGTCACGCAACTGATTGTTTTCATCTGATAGAGTGTTATAATTATGAATGAACCGGCCTTTTTAAGTGAATAAGCTAGAGAAGTTGGGTATCTATTATTGGAACGTTTCGCTCACGCAGTAGGCTTCTTCAGTTAAATACAGAGGCAGCAGCTGTATTACCTGGAGTTTACCTGGAGAGAGTTCCGGGGGTCAACGCCCCCGCGGCCTGGTCTGTGACCAGGCCTCCTGGTGGATCAGAGCCTGATCAACCAGGCTGTTGCTGCTGGCTGCACGCAAACCAACAATAATATCTTTATTTACTACACTACAAGCACATGTACAAGGTATACAGACTATAGCTGACTTCAATGAGATACTACTATATAGAAAGCACCTTGTGATGCAGAGCATTTCGGGCAAATTAGGTCATTGTCCCAGGATGCGACACACACCGGTCGACTAATACCCAGGTACCCATTTTACTGATGGGTGAACATAGACAACCGGTGTAAAGAAACACGCCCAGTGTTTCTACCCGTGCTGGGAATCGAAAGTATACCCTCAACGTGTGAAGCGAGAGCTATAGGGGGTTGTCCTTCAATGTCGTTCCCCTCCTTTATTTTTCGCCCGATTTCTTTTATTTTTGGTGTATGTTTAGAAGTGTATATGTAAATGAATATGACAAAGTTTCAATATGATTGGCCAACAAGCAATGGAGAAAAAAATATTTACTGATTTTGACATATGGCAGCATGGCGTGACAAATTGGCACTACGAGTGACTGTGGAAATTTATTTGGTCCCTAAAGTTCCACAGGACCGATCCGACATGGCCGTATTGGAACGGCTGAGCTGGGTGGCCCTTAAACCCTCCCAAACAAACAGCATTCTCTCTAGTTGGCATGGATTGTTGGTAGGCATTTATTTAATTTATAGATTTACCCTTCAGGGAAGGAGTAGGTAGTTTTACTGTTAGTACACTAATATTAGGTTTACTAAGGAACTGTAGATAATAATAATGTAGGCCTAAGACTTTAACATAGGTAGTAATAGGACGATAATTTAGGCAAACACTAGGATAAGTTAGCTAGGGAGAACTGGCAGCCCTAGTTTGAACGAAGAGACGAGGGTCTGGAAGAGAGACCAGCTCATTCTTCTTAAGACAGTCACCAACTGGACAAGACGTGCCGTGATCAGCAGACGGCGCCCCCCACGTGTCTTCACATTTGAGACTGGGGAAATCTGGTAGAGGCACCTCGATGTACCGTAGATGACCTTCTCCGTCAGGCCCATACAGTAAGACAAGATCTCCACTTCATCTCGTAGATTTCTGGCCAGTGTTTTTTTTAGTTTAATATGTTTATTATGCACCCCATACCCATCATGTGGGCGGTAGTCAAAAAGATTACAGAGGTACATAATTGGTCCAGGGACTGGGCTCCAAAGTTTTGATAGCTGAGCAAGTTACAGAGGTAATGAATTCACAATTTACAAAGGTAATGAACTCACAATTTACAAAGGCAATGAACTCCAGGTAGGTCTAGTCACACTCATGACAAGTTACAAAGATTGCAGAGGTATGTAATGGGTCCAGGGACTGGGCCCCAAAGTTTTGATGGCTGAACTAGGTACAAGGTAATGAACTCACAAGTTACAAAGGTAATGAATACTGTAAGAATGGTTACTTACGTTTATACACGACTACAATCATGAACAAATTATAGAGTAATGAGCAATTCACACTTCCACACCCGGTCACAACTGTAATGAGTTATTGGTGCAAATATTGATTGTTGAGACACACACACACACACACACACACACACACACACACACATATACAAATTCATACACCCACACACACACACACACACACACACACACACACACACACACACACACACACACACACACACATATACAAATTCATACACACACACACACACACACACACACACACACACACACACACACACACACACACACACACACACACACACACACACATAAACACACACACACACACATACACAAACTCATACACACACATGCACACACATTCATACACAGTGTCTGGGGAGAATTGTGAGTGAGTTTGATCTGTGGATCCGGTGTGCAACAGGCAGTGCATGCCCAGTAAGTACCAGTGTCTCAGGGCAGTCTGGAAGCTAGTGTCCGTGTCTGCATAGTTATTATACTAGGGGATACATACCCTCTTGGATATAGGAATTTCTGGGGGGCAGGCAGGACACTAATAACGATTGAATATTGCAGGAATTAAGGCTCTCGGTTGCACGTGGTTTCTGAGGGGAAGTCCAAAGGGGCTAAGGCTAAGCTTAGGGAAGTTGAAGATCAGGATATATGCTGCAACACCAAGTAAGTTAGTCCTTTATACGTGCATGCAGGCGAGTTTCTTGCAACATCAATCATTTGTGAAAATCTGTCCTATAAGCCACTTGTGAGGCTGAGGTACCCACCTCAGAGCTCGGTGTCAACAGAGTTTGCCAGGGTAGGCGACTCACTTGGAGGCAGTCCACACGAATTTTCACAAAAAAGTGGTCCTTCGAAAACCGTGATGTGGAATAGCTAGGTTAAGCTATCATAGCTAGGCCACAGTTAGGAACCAGTTTAACAGAGTTAGGTTAAGTTAGCACACCTAGGCCCAGAGTTACACAGAGCTAGGCCAAGCTGACTATACACAGAAGTTGTTATTTGCAGTAATTTACAGGCAGGCCAGGTAGGCTAGAGAAGTTTGTGAATTTAATTATTTACAGTGATTACAAGTAATCCAGAGTAGGAGACTTGTGTGTTGATTACTAACAGTGGATTTGCAAGGTAGCCACAGTTAGGCTAGGCTTGTGCAATATGTACAACAGTTATACTAGCTAGGACAGATTTAACCTAGTTATTATTTACAGGGGGTTCTAAAAGTCAGGTTTAAGTTATAGCACACTAGTTAGGTTAGGATTTACCTTATCCAACCATCCATGCTAGACAGAGTAAACTGGGCAGTTAGGCCAAGCTATTTACATACATTATTCATTTACTGTTTCACAAGTTGAATTGTTGAATTTATTTGTGTTAACCAAGTGATTTTAATTTGTATACTGCACTTTTTATTGTTTGATTTTCATTGTCTTTGATTCATTTTAATGTGGGATTTGTGAATTGTACCTGAGACTAGGTTAAGTCCTGTAATTATTTGCTTACATTGTACAGGAAATTGCTAGGTTAAGCTTTCACATCGATACACATTTAGATTGGGATTTGAGAGCTAACAGTGTACATTTTTGATTCAGAGAAGAGTCAATATAATAAAGGGAGTTGTTAAGCTTGTTGAGAAGCCTTGAGACTCGTCCATTCTCACCTAATACCGTTCGTGCTGTGGGGTGGGCTAATTGAAGTACAAATTAGTACCGTGATCTTAACTAAACCGTAACTATGGTAGGTGAAGAAGTAGTACCAGCTGTCCCAGCTCTAAGTCAATTAAAGAGGTCTATGGGAGCCTATAAGGGGCGCCTGAGCAAGGCATGTGAGGAGTGTCGTACGGTCAGGCAAGATCAGGACGTAGACTGGGAGGAACTAGAGAGTTGCCTGAAACCTTTGGAGCAAAGACTGGAGGCCTTTGAGAGATCATGTATCCTTTATGAGACAGAGGCCTAAACTACAGGTGAGTCTGAATATACAGTCGAAGTAGCAAGGACAGACTATGACGAACGAAGGGCAGAGCGTAAAGCAGAGATGAGACTCTGCAGGCAGTTAATAAAGACTTTGAAGGCCGGTACAGCAAGGGGAGCAAATGTTTCAAGGAACACGAACAACAGCACGCCTGTTAATATGTTGCCCAGATTCCCTCAGTTGAATTTACCAATGTTTGACGGAACCTTAACAGAGTACATTGCTTTCTGGGATCAGTTTAAAGCCCAGATAGATGGCAGAGACGATTTGTCAGATGCCGTCAAATTACAATATTTACGTTCACAGCTCAAGGGTAAAGCCTTGGACTTGGTCCGGCATTACCAAACCACCGACACCAATTACCAACATGCCAAAGACCAATTAAAGGACACATTTGGCAACATTGAGGAGATAAAGGTAGCTATACTTTATCGGTCGTTGGATCTAGAGGCTTGTTGACATGACTGTCAGAGCCTAGAGAAGTTCCGAATCGAAGTTATGAGTTTGACGAATAGTCTTAAAGATTTACATGATTAGGGTAAGTCGGAATGGTTCATCAGTCAGGTGATTCAGAGGAAACTGGCTGGCACTACAGTGCATGAGTTACACTTAAAATATCAGACGAATAGGCTCACGATACAACAAATCATTGAGGGGTTGGGAGATCTCGTTTCTCATTTGAGTATAGGTGTGAGAGAAGAGTTGTTGTGATAGAAACACAGGCCTTATCTCTAGGCTTTATTGAACATAGAATCTTCATAGTACTTCATGTAATCTGCATCGGTGATAAATGGATAAAGTAGTAGAGAATCACACACCATATGTTGGTGCCCATGACGCACGCCAAACTGTTGT
This sequence comes from Cherax quadricarinatus, assembly GCF_038502225.1. Classification (NCBI taxonomy): domain Eukaryota; kingdom Metazoa; phylum Arthropoda; class Malacostraca; order Decapoda; family Parastacidae; genus Cherax; species Cherax quadricarinatus. The sequence continues at coordinate 23,467,124 of NC_091356.1, read as the reverse complement.
TGTTGTTAAGGGCCCCTAGAGGTGGTGCAGTATTATCCTGCTGCTGCTCCCCACAGGACCAGTATCACTACAATCTCCCCCTTCTAAAATATCAGAGACAGTAATCTCCCAAACTGTTAGGTGGGCGACGTACACGTCCCGACCTTCGTAGCCCTTGAGCCTCTTCACCAGGTTCGATATTTTCCAGCGGGGTTTGATTAACTGCTGGAGCAGAATCCTCTATTTCCATAGGGGTAGTCTCAAGGGGCTTTCCAGGAGAAAACGAAGCATCTTTCACATCTATTGGTGTATCTTGAGATTCCACACTAATAGGGATTTCAACTGGGGCTAAATGTCTTGTAGATACTGTAGTCTCTTCACCATTTTGGTAGCGAATGTGGGCGTAATGTGGATTAGCTTGCAGGAGCTCTACCTCTTCCACTAAAGGATCCGTCTTGTTCATCCTACGGTGACTCTTCAGGAGAACGGGTCCAGGATGACATAACCAAGTGGGCACGGAGGCTCCCATAGAGGAACGACGTGAATAGTTGAGGAGTCTTTCATGAGGGGTTGCATTAGTAGCTGTGCACAGCAGTGATCTAATAGAGTGAAGAGCATCAGGTAGGACAGTTTGCCAGTGTTGAACAGGTAGATTGCGCGACTTTAATGTCATTGTAACTGCCTTCCATATAGTACCATTGAACCGCTCCACTTGACCATTGCCTTGAGGGTTGTAGCTTGTTGTTCTGCTGCAGGCAATACCTTTGCTAGCCAAAAACTCCTGAAGTTCGTTACTCATGAACGAGGATCCCCTGTCTGAATGGATATAAGCTGGCATACCAAAAATAGAGAACAACTGTGAAAGACAACTAATAACAGTTGAAGCAGCCATATTTGCACAGGGGAATACAAAGGGAAACCTTGAATATTCATCTACTATGTTAAGGAAATACCTATTCTGATTTGTGCTTGGTAGAGGTCCTTTGAAATCTATATTCAATCTTTCGAAAGGCTGGGTGGATTTTATGAGATGAGTCTTCTCTGGCTGATGAAAGTTTGGCTTGCACTCTGCACATACTCTTCATGCTCTGATCACTTGTCGCACATCTTCCACTGAGTAGGGCATGTTCTTTGATTTGACAAAATGGTACAGGCGTGTAACTCCTGGGTGACACAAAGCCTTGTGGAGAGCTGAGAGTGATTGCAAATCATGACATGCTGCTCCACAGTGGGACCTAGAGAATGCATCAGGTGAGATGTTCTCTTGACCCGGTCGGTACAGAATATCAAAGTCATAACACAATAGTTCCATCCTCCAGCGTAATATCTTGTCATTCTTTATCCTACTTTTGTGCCTCTTGTCGAACATATACATCACGGACCGTTGGTCAGTCCTTATGGTGAAATGTCTACCAGTTAAATAATGCCTCCAGTGGCGAACTGCTTCTATGATGGCCTGGGCTTCCTTTTCTACAGCAGCATAACATTTCTCTGATCCTTGAAAAGTTCTCGAAAAGAAGGCTACTGGTCGTCCTGCCTGAGATAAGACTGCAGCAATGGCAATGTCAGATGCATCCGTTTCCACTTCGAATGGTAGGGACTCATCAATGGCTTGAACTACTGAGTTTTCAATGTCCTGTTTGAGAGTATGGAAAGCGGCTTCTGCTTCCTTTGTCACAGGAAATGTGGTAGCACTCAATGGGCGGACTTTACTTGAATAGTTGTAGATCCATTGTGAGTAATAAGCAAAGAGACCAAGAGTTCTTCGGAGTGACTTTTTGTCTTGAGGCATTGGAAGTTCCCGTAGAGGTCGTAATCGTTCAGGGTCTGGGAATATTGAACCTCCTTCCACTACATAACCAAGGATGCTAAGCCTTTTAGTTGAAAAAGTGCACTTTTCCTCATTGTAACTGATATTTTTCTTCTTGGCGGCTTCCAAAAACTTATCAAGGTTTGCATCATGTTCCTCCTGGGTCTTGCCACAAATGGTAACATTATCTAAATACGCGTAAGTTCCCATGAGTTGCTCTTCCTGAATGAGTGAATCCATAATTCGTTGGAAGCAGGCTACCCCATTGGTGACTCCAAAAGGGACTCTGGTAAACTGATACAGGCCATCACTAGCCTGAAACGCTGTGTATGGTTTATCTTCATTCCTTATAGGGACTTGATGATAGGCACTCTGCAGATCAATTGTGCTAAACACGTAGTACTGAGCAATTTTGTTCACTGTATCGTCAATTCGAGGTAGAGGGGACCCATCAAGAAGTGTAAATTTGTTGATTGTCTCAGAGTAATCGATAGCCAGTCTCCGTTTCCTATAACCATCTTTAACAACAACAACCTGTGCACGCCAAGGGGAATCACTCGGTTCTATAATACCCTCCTTCAGCAGCCTCTGAGTTTCTTTCTCAATGAACATCCGATCCTCATAAGAATAGCGGCGTGACTTAGCTGATATAGGATGGCAATCCGCGGTAAGATTTGCAAACAGCTTTGGTGGGTCTACCCTTAAAGTGCTAAGTCCACAGACAACAAGAGGAGGCAGTTCACCTCCATATGTTAAGGTGACACTACCATGCAGCTTCTGAAAGTCCTGACCAAGGATAACATCAGAGCACAGTTGTGGCAGAATAGCTAAATGTACATCTTGATAATCCTTTCCATTAACTCTGAGATTTACCTTACAAAACCCTAAGGTCTGAATAGAGAGAGATGTTGATGCCATGGAAACGGTACCTGATGAGTGATGTAGAGTCAAGGAGAGCCGTTTAACTAAGTCAAGGTTGATGAAACTCTCTGAGCTGCCACTATCAATAAGACCATCTACTTCTGTTCCTTTGATGAATACTTTCACAACTGCCTTTGACAGTGAATTTGGAGTAGCCGCAGAAGTCACTGTTGCTAGAGTCGCATGATCACTGGAATGTGTGGAGGCACTAGCTCTTGTTGATGCATTAGCACGACATACTTTAGCAAAGTGACCTTTCTTGTGGCATTTATGGCACATTGCTTCACGAGCAGGACACTTTGGACGTGGATGTCTTGAAAAACCACAAAAGAAACACACCGTACCTGCTGCTGCTGTCACTGAGGCAGGTTCCCCAGTAACTTCATTGCAAGAGTCTTGGTCAGGAATTGCAGCACTTACCACTCGAGAAGGCTGAGTGGTACTGTATACTTCAGAATTCTTCTGGGCTGAATCTAGAGCTCTTGCCTGGTCAAAGGCAGCGGCTAAGTCGAGAGTTTTATTCTCCAATAAACGCTGCCTTATTATTGGTGATTGCAGGCCACTGATAAAAGCATCCCTGATAGACTCTTCACAATACTGAGCAGCTGTCACTGCTTGGAAGTGACAGTCCTTACCTAAAATTTTCAGTGCTTGAAAGTATTCCTCTAAGGACTCATCAATCTGCTGGCGGCGAGTTGCAAGGCGATAGCGTGCAAAGATTTCATTTGTAGGTTTAATATACTGAGACTTGAGGGTTTTGATAGCATCTTCGTAGGTATTACACTCAGAAATAGCCTCATATATCTTAGGTGACACAAAATTGATGAGCAGACTTAGTTTATCTAGATCTTCTTTAGGAAGGGCTCCCAAGAAGTTTTCGAAAGTCTTAAACCAGTGCTTCCATTCCTGAGCAGCCGTTGATAAGCTGGGGTCACAGTCTAGCCTCTCAGGTTTCAGTAAACGCTCCATGTTGTGATGTAGTCTAGCGCAGGATCACCACCAGGTAGCCCAGGATTCTATGTTCAATAAATTGTTGTGATAGAAACACAGGCCTTATCTCTAGGCTTTATTGAACATAGAATCTTCATAGTACTTCATGTAATCTGCATCGGTGATAAACGGATAAAGTAGGAGAGAATCACACACCATATGTTGGTGCCCATGACGCACGCCAAACTGTTGTTGTTGTTAAGGGCCCCTAGAGGTGGTGCAGTATTATCCTGCTGCTGCTCCCCACAGGACCAGTATCACTACAAGAGTCACCACCATCACCACATAAAAACCCAGACAGCCACTCAAAGATCTCGAGAGATCAGTCTAAAGCTCGTACGACTAACGTTGAAGTGTACTATGGTAAAGAAGCGTCTAAGGTAAGAACCTTTAAGCAGAACCTTAGAGGCACTCATGCCAGAATATGCGTGTTCTGCGAAGGCAAACACGCTAGCACGAGTTGCTCGGAGTATATAACACAGACCAGTAGGCAACAGAGACTAAGGGAGTTGAGACTCTGCTTCAAGTGTTGTGGGGAACACTTTGTGAGAGACTGTGGCACCCAGCTCAGTGAGTGTCGAGTCTGTTGCAAAGGTAAGCACCATACTGCACTATGTCCCAATAATTTAAGGGAACCCCAGGCTAGTACGGATATCTCTCAGGTAGATATAGAAAGTGAGTTCGAGCCTGAAATGGAAGCCAGCGTGATTAGTGGAAGTGAAGTCTCTAATCCGAGTGAGAATCACGGAGGTGCTGCCCTACCTACAGTCATGGCAAAGGTTGTGAGTGGGCACAGGTCCGAAACAACCCGATTATTCTTTGACCCAGGAGCACAAGTATCCTTGATAAAAAAGAAGTTGGTGGCTAAATTAAAGTTGAAGGCCACAAGGAAAGTTAGTATGATGTTGGGAGGGGCTATAAGTCAGGCCCCACCCAAATCTTATGACGTGGTGGATGTCACAGTCAAATTAGGTGGACATCGCAGAGACATTACAGCCTTGGTGGTAGAGACATTACCCAGGGCAACTACAGCGAGAGGTCTTGCTGCAGCAGCTAAGCAATTGAAAGACCTTGACGTGAAGCTGGCAGACCAGGGAATTACCACTGACACAGTCAGAAATGTAGGTATCCTGGTGGGAGCCAATCATGTAGATGACTTCCTGTCTTCACGACGGATGTTTAAGGAAGGAATTGGTTTATACAGATCCCCTAGTTGGATACATCATAGGCAGCAGGATTCCACCTGAATTCCCTGCCACACCAGATAGAGAAGAAGCTGTCCCCATGATAGCTGGGGGAGTAGTGATAATGAATACCAGTATACACGATGAAGCACCAGGGAAGCTGAACCAGGTAGGGAGTGACGAACACTCGGCCACCTTGGGAAAACACTTTTACAGGGTACGTAAAGAGGGAGATAGATTGCCTTTAAATCCAGGGAACCTCGTAACAGTGGGAGGAAAGGCTACCAAGGCGTGTGGGCCACTGGGTGGGAAAGTACAGAGCCGCTCAGTCAAGGCTAGACATACGAAAGACGTTAAAGTTAAAGCAAAGGGTGCTAAGACCACCGGAACCAACAAGTTTACACCCCCAGAGGTCCACACAGGGGAAACTGGATGGTTGAAGTTAGACCGGAGTCTGCTCGATGAGAGTGGCCGGACGGCACTCGTGTCCAGGGTATGCTGTGGGGGCTCGCGGAAGGTGAACTTGATTTAGACTTAGCGCCTACCTTCGCCAGAGGGAGGATGTGGAAATTTATTTGGTCCCTAAAGTTCCACAGGACCGATCCGACATGGCCATATTGGAACGGCTGAGCTGGGTGGCCCTTAAACCCTCCCAAACAAACAGCATTCTCTCTAGTTGGCGTGGATTGTTGGTAGGCATTTATTTAATTTATAGATTTACCCTTCAGGGAAGGAGTAGGTAGTTTTACTGTTAGTACACTAATATTAGGTTTACTAAGGCAACTGTAGATAATAATAATGTAGACCTAAGACCTTAACATAGGTAGTAATAGGCCGATAATGTTTACCTGGAGTTTACCTGGAGAGAGTTTCGGGGGTCAACGCCCCCGCGGCCCGGTCTGTGACCAGGCCTCCTGGTGGATCAGAGCCTGATCAACCAGGCTGTTGCTGCTGGCTGCACGCAAACCAACGTACGAGCCACAGCCCGGCTGATCAGGAACTGACTTTAGGTGCTTGTCTAGTGCCAGCTTGAAGACTGCCAGGGGTCTGTTGGTAATCCCCCTTATGTGTGCTGGGAGGCAGTTGAACAGTCTCGGGCCCCTGACACTTATTGTATGGTCTCTTAACGTGCTAGTGACACCCCTGCTTTTCATTGGGGGGATGGTGCATCGTCTGCCAAGTCTTTTGCTTTCGTAGTGAGTGATTTTCGTGTGCAAGTTCGGTACTAGTCCCTCTAGGATTTTCCAGGTGTATATAATCATGTATCTCTCCCTCCTGCGTTCCAGGGAATACAGGTTTAGAAACCTCAAGCGCTCCCAGTAATTGAGGTGTTTTATCTCCGTTATGCGCGCCGTGAAAGTTCTCTGTACATTTTCTAGGTCGGCAATTTCACCTGCCTTGAAAGGTGCTGTTAGAGTGCAGCAATATTCCAGCCTAGATAGAACAAGTGACCTGAAGAGTGTCATCATGGGCTTGGCCTCCCTAGTTTTGAAGGTTCTCATTATCCATCCTGTCATTTTTCTAGCAGATGCGATTGATACAATGTTATGGTCCTTGAAGGTGAGATCCTCCGACATAATCACTCCCAGGTCTTTGACGTTGGTGTTTCGCTCTATTTTGTGGCCAGAATTTGTTTTGTACTCTGATGAAGATTTAATTTCCTCATGTTTACCATATCTGAGTAATTGAAATTTCTCATCGTTGAACTTCATATTGTTTTCTGTAGCCCACTGAAAGATTTGGTTGATGTCCGCCTGGAGCCTTGCAGTGTCTGCAATGGAAGACACTGTCATGCAGATTCGGGTGTCATCTGCAAAGGAAGACACGGTGCTGTGGCTGACATCCTTGTCTATGTCGGATATGAGGATGAGGAACAAGATGGGAGCTAGTACTGTGCCTTGTGGAACAGAGCTTTTCACCGTAGCTGCCTCGGACTTTACTCTGTTGACGACTACTCTCTGTGTTCTGTTAGTGAGGAAATTATAGATCCATCGACCGACTTTTCCTGTTATTCCTTTAGCGCGCATTTTGTGCGCTATTACGCCATGGTCACACTTGTCGAAGGCTTTTGCAAAGTCTGTATATATTACATCTGCATTCTTTTTGTCTTCTAGTGCATTTAGGACCTTGTCATAGTGATCCAGTAGTTGAGACAGACAGGAGCGACCTGTTCTAAACCCATGTTGCCCTGGGTTGTGTAACTGATGGGTTTCTAGATGGGTGGTGATCTTGCTTCTTAGGACCCTTTCAAAGATTTTTATGATATGGGATGTTAGTGCTATTGGTCTGTAGTTCTTTGCTGTTGCTTTACTGCCCCCTTTGTGGAGTGGGGCTATGTCTGTTGTTTTTAGTAACTGAGGGACGACCCCTGTGTCCATGCTCCCTCTCCATAGGATGGAAAAGGCTCGTGATAGGGGCTTCTTGCAGTTCTTGATGAACACAGAGTTCCATGAGTCTGGCCCTGGGGCAGAGTGCATGGGCATGTCATTTATCGCCTGTTCGAAGTCATTTGGCGTCAGGATAACATCGGATAGGCTTGTGTTAATCAAATTTTGTGGCTCTCTCATAAAAAATTCATTTTGATCTTCGACTCTCAGTCTGGTTAGCAGCTTGCTAAAAACTGAGTCATATTGGGACTTGAGTAGCTCACTCAAACACTAGGATAAGTTAGCTAGGGAGAACTGGCAGCCCTAGTTTGAATGAAGAGACGAGGGTCTGGAAGAGAGACCAGCTCGTTCTTCTTAAGACAGACACCAACTGGACAAGGCGTGCCGTGTTCAGCAGACGGCGCCCCACACGTGTCTTCACATTTGAGACCTGGGGAAATCTGGTAGAGGCACCTCGATGTACCATAGATGACCTCCTCCATCAGGCCCATACAGTAAGACAAGACCTCCACTTTATCTCGTAGATTTCTGGCCAGTGTCTGGGGAGAATTGTGAGTGAGTTTGATCTGTGGGCCCAGTGTGCAACAGGCAGTGCATGCCCAGTAAGTACCAGTGTCTCAGGGCAGTTTGGAGGCTAGTATCCATGTCTGCATAGTTATACTAGGGGATACATACCCTCTTGGATATAGGAATTTCTGGGGTGCAGGCAGGACACTAATAACAATTGAATATTGCAGGAATTAAGGCTCCCGGTTGCACGTGGTTTCTGAGGGGAAGTCCAAAGGGGCTAAGGCTAAGCTTAGGGAAGTTGAAGATCAGGATATATGCTGCAACACCAAGTAAGTTAGTCCTTTATACGTGCATGCAGGCGAGTTTCTTGCAACATCAATCATTTGTGAAAATCTGTCCTATAAGCCACTTGTGAGGCTGACGTACCCACCTCAGAGCTCGGTGTCAACAGAGTTTGCGAGGGTAGGCGACTCACTTGGAGGCAGTCCACACAAATTTTCACAGTGACACTTCTGACAACTCTAACTGTTAGAATACGTCTAAAACGAATATTTAATGGATACAATTCATCTAATATACCTTATTATTATGGTTAAAAAAATACATTTGGTGCGCTTTTTTGACATTCACCAAAATATCTGCCTTTTACCCTCACAAAATTAAAAATATTTGAGGTATTCTAAAAAGTTCACTTTCGTCAATTGAAACACACTTTGTTTTATATTGTCTGTGAAAATCATTTCAATCCAATCTTTAATAATGGCGCAGTGACAAGCAATAGTCCAAAATCCTAGTTTCGAGATATTCGGGTAAACGCGCCGACTAGCTAATTACGTCAAGAAATTAAAAAAAAAATCACGAAAATCGCGCTACTTTGCGTTTATTTATGCGAAATAATTGATTTCTTATTATTTCCCATGTTAGAAACACCGTTTTCTGTAGTACTACCAGAGGTAACATAGAAAATCATTCTTATAGGGAGGATCAAGCATAATCATTTCATCAAGATCAGCCACCACCTCCGGGTACAATATACAAATAATATTATTTTGGCTGGCTTTCTTATGCTTTCTTACACGTGGGTGAAGATACGGAATGTGCCTTTCGAGGCCGATGAGGTAGATCTGCATGCCGTGTTTGAAAAATATGGGACAGTTCACATGGTACTGTGGTGGTGGAAGTGCATGTGGATGGCTTCCAGGAGGATGTTGAGAAGAAGGCTAGAGGGTCACAGGGAGAAGCTAGGCCTCTGGTCTGCCGTCTGCCCCACCCCAAAGGGTTTATATGTCAAATGTTGTCCTTTCTCTGTAGGATGTGATGTACAGATTATCTCCGTAGGAACAATATGTATTTTTTTTTTTATTTTTGGTAGGTTTATGTATATAGTGTGTTACTAGGATAATATATATTGTGAGATATTAATTAACATCAATGACTGTTTTGTCGCTATGATTTATACCATAGGGTATATGAAGGATTGACATTACTTGTATTTATAGTGTCAGCAGTCAAGACTGAGTGGTTGAGGGGAGAGGATGTGTGTGAGTGTTCAGTGAGGTCGTAGGCCTTCTATCTCGGAACTGCTTATCACCCGACTGTCAACTCATCATGCAACTCATATCATTGGATCGCAGCTGCATTGTTGTGGAAACTCTTATGTGTGAGCTGTGACTAGTGATGTACCTAGTGAAACACGAAAGTGTTAGTTTGAAGTGGCTCTAAACGGCCTACCCTCACTACTCCTCTCCCCTCTCCTACCTCCTCCCCTCCTTCCTCTACTTGGAACACAGCCATTCGCCTCTATTTACTTAAGGTCTAGGGGCAAATTTTGCCAGTCCACATGAGAGCTTGAGTGCCTGTGCCAGTCCTCCTGCCAGCACTCCACGTGTGAAAACTTGTCTGGACTGCCTCCAAGTGAGTTGCCTACCCTGGCAAACTCTGTTGACACCGAGCTCTGAGGTCGGTACCTCAGCCTCACAAGTGGCTTATAGCTTATAGGACAGATTTTCACAAATGATTGATGTTGCAAGAAACTCGTCTGCATGCACGTATAAAGGACTAACTTACTTGGTGTTGCAGCATATATCCTGATCTTCAAATTCAATAAGCTTAGCCTTAGCCCCTCTGGACTTTCTCTCAGAAACCACGTGCAACCGGGAGCCTTAATTCCTGCAATATTTAATCATTATTAGTGACCTGCCTGCACCTCAGAAATTCCTATATCCAAGGGGGTGTGTATCCCCTAGTACAACTATGCAGTCACGGAGACTAGCTTCTAGGTAGACAAGAGACTCTGGTACATACTGGGCATGCACTGCCAGTTGCATACAGGCCTACAGTTCAACTCACTCACAATTTTTCCCCCAGACACTGGCCAGAAATCCTAAGAGAAAGTGGAAGTTTTGTCTTACTGTATGGGTCTGACATAGGAGGTCATCTATGGTACATCAAGGTGCCTCTACCAGATTTCCCCAGGTCTCAAATGTGAAGACACGTGGGGGGCGCCGTCTGCTGAACACAGCACGTCTTGTCCAGTTGGTGTCTGTCTACAGAAGGGAGAGCTCGTGTCTTCCAGACCCGCGCCACTTCATTCAAGCTAGGGCTGCCAGTTTTCCCTAGCTAACTTAACCTAGTGTTTGCCTACATTATTGGCCTATTACTACCTATGTTAAGGTCTTAGGTCTACATTATTATTATCGACAGTTGCCTCAATAATCCTAATATTAATGTACTAACAGTATACTACCTACTTCTTCCCTGAAGGGTAAATCTATAAGTTAATAAGTGCCTACCATCCACGCCAACTCGGGAGAGAACGCTTTTTGTTTGGGTTGGGTGTAAGGGCCACCCAGCTCAGCCGTTCCATTATGGCCATGCTGGGACCCCCTTTGTACTCTGTATCTGTCCTGTGGAACTTTAGGGACCAAATAAATTTCCACATCCTCCCGCCGGCGAAGGAAGGTACTAAGTCTAAATCAAATTCACCTTCCGTGAGCCCCCCCTGGCGGACCATGGACATGAGTGCCATCCGGCCACTCTCATCGAGCAGACTCCGGTCTAACTTCAACCATCCAGTTTCCCCTGCATGGATCTCTGAGGGTGTAAACTTGTTGGTTCCGGTGGTCTTAGCACCCTTTCCTTTAACTTTAACATCTTTCGTATGTTTAGCCTTGACTGAGTGGCTCCGTACTTTCCCACTCAGTGGCCCATATGCCTTGGTAACCTTTCCTCCCACTGTTACGAGGTTCCCTAGATTTAATGGCAATCTATCTCCCTCTTTACGTACCCTGTAAAAGTGTTTTCCCAAGGTGGCCGAGTGTTCGTCACTCCCTACCTGGTTCAGCTTCCCTGGTGGTTCATTGTGTACACTGGCATTCATTATCACTACTCCCCCAGCTATCATGGAGACAGCTTCTCCTCTATCTGGCGTGGCAGGGAATTCATGTGGAATCCTGCCGCCTATGATGTATCCTACTGGGGATCTGTATAAACCAATTCCTTCCCTAAACGTCCATCATGTAGACAAGAAGTCATCTATATGATTGGCTCCCACCAGGATACCTACGTGTCAGTGGTAATTCCCTGGTCTGCCAGCTTCACGTCAAGGTCTTTCAATCACTTAGCTGCTGCAGCAAGACCTCTCGCTGTAATTGCCCTGGGTAATGTCTCTACCACCAAGGCTGTAATGTCTCTGCGATGTCCACGTAATTTGACTGCGACATCCACCACATCATAAGATTTGGGTGGGGCCTGACTTATAGCCCCTCCCAACATCATACTAACTTTCCTTGTGGCCTTCAACTTTTATTTAGCCTCCACCTTCTTTGTTATCACGGATACTTGTGCTCCTGGGTCAAAGAATAATCGGGTTGTTTTGGACCTGTGCCCATTCACAACCTTTGCCATGACTGTAGGCAGGGCAGCACCTCCATGATTCTCACTCGGATTAGAGACTTCACCCCCACTAATCACACTGGCTACCATTTCAGGCTCAGACTCACTTTCTATCTCTACCTGAGAGATATCCGTACTAGCCTGGGGTTACCTTAAATTATTGGGACATAGTGCAGTATGGTGCTTACCTTTGCAGAAGACTCGACACTCACTGAGCTGGGTGCCACAGTCTCTTGCGAAGTGTTCCCCACAACACTTGAAGCAGAGTCTCAACTCCCTTAGTCTCTGTTGCCTACTGCTCAGTGTTATATACTCCGAGCAACTCGTGCTAGCGTGTTCGCCTTCACAGAACATGCATATTCTGGCATGAGTGCCTCTGAGGTTCTGCTTAGAGGTTCTTACCTTAGACACTTCTTTACCATAGTACACTCCAACGTTAGTCGTACGAGCTTTAGACTGATCTCTCGAGATCTTTGAGTGACTGTCTGGGTTTTTATGTGGTGATGGTGGTGACTCTTCTCTCACACCTATACTCAAATGTGAAACGAGATCTCCCAACCCCTCAACAATTTGTTTTATCGTGAACCTGTTCGTCCGATATTTTAAGTGTAACTCATGCACTGTAGTGCTAGCCAGTTTCTTCTGAATCACCTGGCTAAGGACCCATTCTGAATCATCATCATCATGCAAATCTCTGAAACTGTTTGTCAAGCTTATAATTTCAATACGGAACTTCTCTAGGCTTTGACGGTCATGTCGGCAAGCCTCTAGATCCAACAACCTATAAAGTATGGCCACTTTTATCTCTTCCGTGTTGCCAAACATGTCTTCTAATTGGTCTTTGGCATGTTGGTAATTAGTGTCAGTAATCTGGTAGTGCCGGACCAAGTCTAAGGCTTTACCCTTGAGCTGTGACCGCAAATACTGCAATTTGACGGCATCTGACAAATCGTTCCTGTCATCTATCTGGGCTTTAAACTGATCCCAGAAAGCAATGTACTCAGGGTTCCGTCAAATGTCGGTAAATTCAACTGGGGCAACCTGGGCAACATATTGACAGGTGTGTGGCTGTTTGGGGTACCTGCGGTGTTCGACACCACCCTTGGAATACTAGCCTTTAATGTACTTAACTTATCTTTGTACGTATTCATCTCCTGATGACAATCTACATCATCCTTAGTGAATTCGTCCAGAGCCTGCCAAAGACTATCCTGGGCTTCATCATCCTCAATAGCCTGTAGCTCATATGCTGAGAATGCTTGTTCATAGGCTTCCCATTTTCCCCCCAAACGCTTCAAGCAGTCTTGCAAATCATCGCAGTCTACGTTACTGCGTTGGCAAGTAGCCTTGCACCTATTACGCATTCTGTTCAGATGCCCTTTGTATGCCACCACTGATCGTTTTAATTTTGCTAACACTGAACCAGACTCTCCTGAACTCCCATCTGCCATTGTCGAAGTTTAATGAGTGTGACACTAATTGTACTTTACCCAGTCCACCCCAGAGAACGTCACGGTGTTAGGTAAGAATGAACGAGTCTCAAGGCTTCACAACAAGCTTAACAATTCCCTTTGTTATATTGACTCTACTCTGACTTAAAATGTACACTGTTAGCTCTCAAATCCCAATCAAATGTGTATCGATGTGAAAACTTAACCTAGCAATTTCCTGTACAATGCCAGCAAATAATTACAGGACTTAACCTAGTCTCAGGTACAATTCACAAATCCCACATTAACATGAATCAAAGAATGAAAATCACACAATAAAAATACAGTATACAAATTAAAATCACTTGGTTAGCACAAATAAATTCAACAATTCAACTTATGAACAGTTAATGAGTAATGTGTGTAAACAGCTTGGCCTAGCTTACTCAGTCTAGCATGGATGGTTGAATAAGGTAAATTCTAACCTAACTAGTGTGCTATAACTTAAACCTGGCTTATAGAACTCCTTGTAAATAATAACTAGGTTAAATATGTCCTAGCTACTATAACTGTTGTAAATATTGTACAAGCCTAGCCTAACTGTGGCTACCTTGCAAATCCACTGTAAGTAATTAACACACACGTCTCCTACTCTGGATTTCTTGTAATCACTGTAAATAATTAAATTCACAAGCTTTCTAGCCTACCTGGCCTGCCTGTAAATTACTGCAAATAATAACTTCTGTGTATAGTCAGTTTGGCCTAGCCTCTGTGAAACTCTGGGCCTAGGTGTGCTAACTTAGCCTAACTCTGTTAAACTGGTTCCTAACTGTGGCCTAGCTATGTTAATTTTAACCTAGCTATTCCACATCACGGTTTTCGAAGGACCACTTTGTGAAAACTTGTCTGGACTGCCTCCAAGTGAGTTGCCTACCCTCGCAAACTCTGTTGACACCGAGCTCTGAGGTCGGTATCTCAGCCTCACAAGTGGCTTATAGGACAGATTTTCACAAATGATTGATGTTGCAAGAAACTCGTCTGCATGCACGTATAAAGGACTAACTTACTTGGTGTTACAGCATATATCCTGATCTTCAACTTCCCTAAGCTTAGCCTTAGCCCCTCTGGACTTTCCCTCAGAAACCACGTGCAGCCGGGAGCCTTAATTCCTGCAATATTCAATCATTATTAGTGACATGCCTGCACCTCAGAAATTCCTATATCCAAAGGGGTGTGTATCCCCTAGTACAACTATGCAGACATGGACACTAGCTTCTAGGTAGACAAAAGGCTCTTGTACATACTGGGCATGCATTGCCAGTTGCATACAGGCCTACAGTTCAACTCACAATTTTTCCCCAGACACTGGCCAGAAATCCTAAGAGAAAGTGGAGGTTTTGTCTTACTGTATGGGTCTGACGGATGAGGTCATCTACGGTACATCGAGGTGCCTCTACCAGATTTCTCCAGGTCTCAAATGTGAAGACACGTGGGGGGCGCCGTCTGCTGAACACAGCACGTCTTGTCCAGTTGGTGTCTGTCTACAGAAGGGAGAGCTCGTGTCTTCCAAACCCGCGTCTCATCATTCAAGCTAGGGCTGCCAGTTCTCCCTAGCTAACTTAACTTAGTGTTTGCCTACATTATCAGCCTATTACTGCCTATGTTAAGGTCTTAGGTCTGCATTATTATTATCTACAGTTGCCTCAATAATCCTAATATTAATGTACTAGCAGTATACTACCTACTTCTTCTCTGAAGGGTAAATCTATAAGTTAATAAGTGCCTACCATCCACGCCAACTCGGGAGAGAACGCTTTTTGTTTGGGTTTGGTGTAAGGGCCACCCAGCTCAGCCGTTCCATTATGGCCATGCTGGGACCCCCTTTGTACTCTGTATCTGTCCTGTGGAACTTTAGGGACCAAATAAATTTCCACTCCACGGTTTCTTCCTCACCCTTCTTACGAATGTGTCTCCTCTGGGCCTCATAGAAACTTATACTGTTGGATTGCAGCTGCAATATTGTGAGAACTCTTATGTGTGAATTGTGTCTCGTGATATACTTAGTGTAACACTGGAAATAGCATTCCGTTTGATGCCTCTGCTGCCCCTCATCAGCTACACCTCTTCCTTGCATTTAAACTCAGCCTTTCGCCTCTATCAACGTGCAGTGTAGAGGCGTATTTTGATGCTCCTTTGGTACTAGAATATCTGAGTTCTGCACAGCTAGTCGCCTCTGCCTACCCAAGAAATACGGACGAATCTCCCATCCTGCGTGAGTTGGTGATCCAGACCTGATGCCTGCCAGATGAATCAGACTGTGCCACTTGTACAAAATGTGCTATATCTCTAACTGTGGAAGATGACCCGTTATTCTTCTATGCATTGAGTGTTTCTGGGAGGAATGCTGCATAGCTGGAACAAAACAAGAGTGGTTAAGAACAATTTAACGAGCATTGAGGTACCTGGTAACTCCTTTGGAGACGGCTTTTTAACTGTAACATGCCAGAGTTTCAACTATAAACATAGTAAGTTTGTGCTGATTTGTTTGTCCACAGAGTGAAAATTTTTCTGTCATTCCTAGACACGTGTGCTAGCTTTATTAAGTGCTGTGGGTTTGGAGTAATTAACGAGTAGTGCAGTATTGGTAACTCTCAAGACGACTGTGGCCAGGTGAATGACCTTGAAAATCGCACTGTGACCCGCAGGCCACTACACCCATATTTCCTGTGTCTAGCGAGGTGAATATCCCTTCCTTGTCCCTTCTATTCACCGGTATCCTTTAACCCATCGCCAGTGTGAAACTCCTGTCAGCTATGAGTATAGCTGATGGTGTTGACATAGATGATGGTGAAGGCAGATTTGAAACATATTTTAGTAAACAGGCTCGGAAAAAAGAACGAAGCTTCCAGAGAAAGCCTGCTGAAAGCAACACAGTGGGCGCACACCCTCCCAAAGCTGTCAGGTTAGATTTCCCTAACAACACTGATCAATAGACCAAGTGTAACTGGTTTTTCGAAGCTAGTGTAGACAATCATGAGAAAACGATCAAGTTTCTCCACGATGAGAATAACTACGTCTTTGTGCCTAATGATTCAGCATTTGTAGACAAACTTCTCACTCACGAATATGCCAACATCAAACTCGGAGCTGCCCCACCAAGTGGCACCTAAAGTGCTTATTGTCATCTACAACTCCAACAAGCACTTGAATCCTCAATATCTGGCGTCAGAGCAAGTTGCAAGCCCTCGTCGACTTTCCAGTGGTCTGATATTAGCTGAGTGGACTGGCCAGGGGACTCTGCCACGCTATATTCACTTCCGTGCAGCCCTCAACAGACCTCCTGAACGTCGATGTTATAAGTGGCAACGCTGGGGCCACATTGCCAGGAAATGCCCAGCTAAGTCACACTGGTGTGCAATGTGCGCCAACGCTCATCCTTCTGAACGGTGTTATGATATGATCAAACACCAACAGACTGTTGCTAAGCAATGTATCAATTGTAAGACCTCAGGAGTTACAGCAGCTCATGCTGACTGCAGTGCGAGGGCTGCCCACATCGCAGCCAACCGCACCTCGCCCTGTACCCCTCATTATGACCCCCCAGGACTTCTAGGAACCTCGAGTCTGAATACTGGCTCATGCCTGCCCTCAGACAATGGGGTTGAGCACCTCACCTGGGAAGCACGTCAACAGACCTCCAACACGTCGGCTGTCAATACCAGCCTAGCTGAGTCAACTGACAGTCAGCCAACGAGCTCAGCTGACCGGGATTTCACGTCTCCAGATGTTCCAAGTCTTGCTCCTGTTGTATACAACCTGATGTCACGCATAAGGGTACTGGAAACACAACAATTTCTCCTGAAACAACAACTTGAGCAACACAAGGAAAGATGTGTAGAGTGTACCAATAACAAGATTGTCACAATTTGTGAAAGCGAGTGTAAGGCTGGTGAACAAGGTGGTGGTTTACCTGGAGAGAGTTCCGGGGGTCAACGCCCCCGCGGCCCGGTCTGTGACCAGGCCTCCTGGTGGATCAGAGCCTGATCAACCAGGCTGTTGCTGCTGGCTGCACGCAAACCAACGTACGAGCCACAGCCCGGCTGGTCAGGAACCGACTTTAGGTGCTTGTCCAGTGCCAGCTTGAAGACTTCCAGGGGTCTGTTGGTAATCCCCCTTATGTATGCTGGGAGGCAGTTGAACAGTCTCGGGCCCCTGACACTTATTGTATGGTCTCTTAACGTGCTAGTGACACCCCTGCTTTTCATTGGGGGTATGTTGCATCGCCTGCCAAGCCTTTTGCTTTCGTAGTGAGTGATTTTCGTGTGCAAGTTCGGTACTAGTCCCTCTAGGATTTTCCAGGTGTATATAATCATGTATCTCTCCCGCCTGCGTTCCAGGGAATACAGTTTTAGGAACCTCTAGCGCTCCCAGTAATTGAGGTGTTTTATCTCCGTTATGTGCGCCATGAAGGTTCTCTGTACATTTTCTAGGTCAGCAATTTCACCTGCCTTGAAAGGTGCTGTTAGTGTGCAGCAATATTCCAGCCTAGATAGAACAAGTGACCTGAAGAGTGTCATCATGGGCTTGGCATCCCTAGTTTTGAAGGTTCTCATTGTCCATCCTGTCATTTTTCTAGCAAATGCAATTGATACAATGTTATGGTCCTTGAAGGTGAGATCCTCCGACATGATCACTCCCAGGTCTTTGATGTTGGTGTTTCGCTCTATTTTGTTGCCAGAATTTGTTTTGTACTCTGATGAAGATTTAATTTCCTCGTGTTTACCATATCTGAGTAATTGAAATTTCTCATCGTTGAACTTCATATTATTTTCTGCAGCCCACTGAAAGATTTGGTTGATGTCCGCCTGGAGCCTTGCAGTGTCTGCAATGGAAGACACTGTCATGCAGGTTCGGGTGTCATCTGCAAAGGAAGACACGGTGCTGTGGCTGACATCCTTGTCTATGTCGGATATGAGGATGAGAAACAAGATGGGAGCGAGTACTGTGCCTTGTGGAACAGAGCTTTTCACCGTAGCTGCCTCGGACTTTACTCTGTTGACGACTACTCTCTGTGTTCTGTTAGTGAGGAAATTATAGATCCATCGACCGACTTTTCCTGTTATTCCTTTAGCACGCATTTTGTGCGCTATTACGCCATGGTCACACTTGTCAAAGGCTTTTGCAAAGTTTGTATACATTACATCTGCATATTTTTTGTCTTCTAGTGCATTTAGGACCTTGTCGTAGTGATCCAATAGTTCAAAGTTTATTCTCTATAAGGATTACAATGCTGAGTTTACAGAATTTGGTTATTGTGTGGTTTACATGTAATTAAATAATGATTACAGAGAGTACCACTAGAACACCTAGTATGGCTAGGCATTTTGGGCAGACTTAGTTTAATTCTTAATTTTAAAATATTACAACTTATGAGGTAAGTTGGTATTATGGCTAAGTGACTAAATACTAGTTTGTGAGTTTAGCAATGTGAATGCTTTTGTTTTGGCACAGTACATAGTTTCATTAGCTGCCTGACTGCGGTGGAGTGCGGTTGTGCACAGCACCCCTCTGCTGTTTTGTCAGGAGAGCTCTCATAGCAACAATATGGCGCTGAGTATCCGACGTAGGGTGAACACTGTCGGTGTTGAGGTGCTTCGTGGGGCGATTTCCCCCTCTACGGCGCAGGTGTTACTTCCGGCAATCATCAGGGAAACGTACGGAGTGCAGGATGATGAGGTTTATGGTGTGGCCCTGAATGGGGCCTATCGTCTATTCGTCAAGTTAAATTCGACGGCTGTGTATGAGTCGTTAGTGACGAAATTTGAGCATGTGAGTATTGATGTAACTCCAGCTGTCAAAGTGCGACTCATAGACGTCTCTCGCCACTATACGTGGGTGAAGTTGCGAAATGTCCCCTTCGAGGCTGACGAGGAGGACTTACGGAAGGTGTTTGCAGCTTATGGTACCGTGCATCTGGCAACCCAAGGCAAGTGGGCGGCAGGTGCGTACATGGGACGTCCGGAGGGTACATTCTCCCTCAAAATGACACTGAGGCACCCGATCCCGTCGTACGTCGTGATGCCGGAGTTTAGGACTCAAATTCTAGTGGCGTATGCTGGGCAGCGACGGACATGCAGGTTGTGTGGAGAGTATGACCATATGGCGGCAACGTGTGGAAGGCAGTGGAGGGCGCCGGCGCAAACAGGTGGAGCACCAGTTACAGGTGTGGATGTCGTAGTGGAGAATTCCAAAGGAAACCGAGGAGATGGCCGTCTGTGGAGTGAAATTGTAGAAGAGTCTCTTGTGGTGCATGATGGGCGGGGCACGAGTTGTGTGGACCCGCAAATGGCCACTTTGCCGGTGACGGGGGAGGAGGTGCTAATTCAGCAGGAGGTGCAAGAGCTGGAGGAGGAGCTCGACGAGGTATTGAAAACTTTACCTTCTTCGGGCGAGGATAATGGCTTGGTCTGTGAAATGGTGCCTGAGTTGAAAGGAGGGTGTGGCGGGACAGGCACGAGAAGGAAGGAGGACAACTGCAGGCACAGAGAGGAGTCACCGAGCTCTGTGCGACAGGTCACAGTAGAGGTTGATGTTCACTGTGAGGAATCTTCGGTAGACAGTATGGCGGTAGAGAGTGTCACGAGGAAGAGGGCGGCTGCGTCAGACTCAGATGATGTCCCGACGCCTGCGCAGAGGTCTGGGAGGAAGGATGTATATTCTCGTGATAGCCAGGATAAGAGGCATCGAAAAGGGGGGGGGTGGATGGAGACAATCCACATGTTGACTCTGGGGCAAGAGGCCCTGGGAAGGGTGAGAGGGGAAAGGGTTGGAAGCGTTAGAAAGGCCTTAAGTGCATGACTGTGAATGTGAATGGACTGTGTACTGGTGTGAAGAGGGAATGCTTTCGTATGCTCTTACGTCGATACAGAGTGGACGTAGTCTTCCTACAGGAGCATAATTTCAGGGAGGGTAGAGTGCTCGAGGTGGAAGGGTATACGGTGTTGACTCTGCCATCGGCACGTTTGAAAGGTGGTGTGGGTTTATTGATAAAGGAGGCGAGCCCGTTTGTGTTGCAAAGACGTGAAGGGGGTGGGGGGGGGAGGGTGTTGCGTGTGGATGGGTGGTGGATGGGGCAGAGGGTAACCTTTGTAAGTGTGTATGCACCAGCTGAAAATGATATGAAGGTAAAGAGGGATTTTGTGTGTGATGATCTAGTTTTTGCTTTCCGTGGTTTACCTGAAGTGGCCATCGTAGGTGGGGACTGGAATTGTGTGATCAGGAGAGCGGATGTGGAACCACGAGGGGCGGGGCATATGTTGACAGCATTACGCAATCTTTTGGTGGACGTTCAGTTGAGGGATGTGGTAAGTGGGGGAGCGTGGGAGGTGGAGCATACTTTCGTGAGGCGAGGTTACGCAGCTCGGTTAGACAGGTTGTATATATCTCATAAGGTATTGTCAAAGTCTGTCCGTACTATTGAATTAGCTTTTTCAGATCATAGGGCGGTTGTCGCAGAAGTAGAGTGGGATTCTCTAGCTTGTATCTCTAGGGGATATTGGAAATTAAATACGAGTCTGTTGGAAGATGAGGAGGGGTTGGGGGGTTTTACGGAGCTGTGGGAGAGATTAATTGAGGAGGTACAAGGTGTGGAGGACGTGGTGACGTGGTGGGATGGTGTGGCTAAGGACCGGATTCGGCATTATTATGTGAGGGAGGGGAAAAGGATTAATTCTTTAAAATTTGGGTTGATTAATTATTTGGAGGACAGGTTACGGGGTTGTTATGTAAAAGGGACAGTAGAGGGTGTCTATCCGATGGACGACATTATGATACTTAAAGAGCGGTTGCGGGAAATTCAGGACGAGCGGTTCCAAGCGGTGAGAGTAATGGCGGGGGTGGAGGAGGTGTTATGGGGAGATAGGCCGTCTTCGTGTGTGTTGCGCAGACAAAAACAACGTCGGCAGGCAACAGCTATTCCATGTTTGGAGGTTCTTGAGTCGGTGGGCGGGTATAGGGAGGGTCAGGTTATCCACACTACGGATGGGATGGGGTTGTTTGCGGATATGTGGTACGAAAAGTATTGGCGGGAGGAAGGGGTAGGATTAGGGGATTTAGAGAGGGTGTGTGGAAGTGTGCCATGTAGGTTAGGACACAGTGATAGGGAAGCTTTGGGGGGGGACATAACTGAGGGGGAAATATGGAGAGCTTTGAGTGCCATGCGAAAGGGCAAAGCACCGGGAATCGATGGACTGCCGGCGGAGTTTTATCAACAGCATTGGGAGTTAATAAAAGGTTTTTTGGTGAGGTTACTGAACTTGATGAAGGTAAGGGGAAGGTTGGGTGAAAGACAGGCAACAGCTGTAGTTGTTTTGGTACCGAAGGGTAAGGAACAGCGTTCGCTCAGGGACTATAGAACAATATCGTTGTTATGCGCGGATTATAAGTTATTTGCAAAAATTTTAGGAAATAGGATTAAGTGTGTTGTAGGGAGGGTTGTATCGGAAACCCAGTTTGGGTTGCCAGGTAGGTCTATGGGGGTGGGACATGGTCTTTTAAGGGATTTCGTGGAAGAAGAAAAGGGGAGGGGGAGGGGGTTTGGTTGCACTTGACTGGCAAGGAGCTTATGATAGGGTGGAGCGAGAGGCGTTGAGAGCTATCCTTGGAAACAGGGCTATGGGGAAGAAATAGTGGGATGGGTAGAGGCATTATATAGAGGGGCAATGGTGAGAGTACAGATTAATGGAAGATTAGGGGGAGGATTGTAATGGGCAGAGGTCTTAGACAGGGTGTCCTATGTCACAGCTTTTATTTGCATGCATACAGGACCCCTTTTATAGAATGGTGGAGCGTCCATATGGGCGTTAGTAAGTGAAGGGGTTGGGGGGTACTGGGGGCTTTTGGCCTGTTCTCATAGGGTATGTGGATGATACCACTGTATTGGTTAGAGAGGGGATGTCCATACGCGTTAGATGGAGTGTGGTGACACGTTTGCATGTGCAACTGGTATGAGGGTAAATTCGGAGAAGTCCATGGTTATGGGGTTAGGAACTTGGGGAGAGGGTCGAGGTGGGGTAGTGTAGTCGTAAAGAAGCGGGTGATGTCATTAAAAATTTGTGGTCTAATCTATGCTGATGATCTTGAGGTTGCGTGTTAATAATTCGGTCAGGTTGGTAGAAAGGATGCTGGAGTCGATTGGGAGCATTGCGGACCTTATCATTTGACCCTTGCAATGCAGCGTGCCATTGTAATTAACGTTTTATTGCATAGCAAGGTTTGGCATGTGGCTGCCGTGTTCCCTTTACTTAGGACAGCAATTGCAACTATACTAAGAGGGGTTTTAAATTTTTGTGGGGTTCAGGTTGTGACTGGCTTAGAAGGGATGTAGTAATATTACCTGTGCGTCCAGAGGGGTTAGGTTTAATGAACTTAAAGAGGAGGGTCAAATGTATCTTCATTAAAAGGGAGGTGATGAGGGGGGTGTGAGGGGGGGGGGGTTGGGGTTAGGTAGGGTCACAATAAATTGAAACGCATGTTTTCTGGGGACGGAGTTGAGTGTGAAACTATTTTGAGGGCAGTGGTGATGGTTAGGGATCTGGGTAAGGTAAAAATAAGTAGGCTGTGTAGGATGTCGGCGGAAAGGGTTGTGGCTCGGTGGAGGGGATTTTCCCCATGTATGACTGGGGATGTATATGGAGATGGTTTGGTAGGTTAAGGTTACAATGCCCCGTGGGACGTGAGGTGATGTATCGGTTTTTGCATGGGATTTTACCATCGGGAGTGGTCTTACGAGCCAGACGGGTGGTTGAGGGGGGTATGTGGAATATGTGGCGGGAGGATTCTGCATTCCATGTAGTGTATTTTTGTGAGGGGTTGGGGAGGGGCGTCAGGGGTTGGTTGTTAGCAGGGTGTTGCATAAGATAAGTGGTCAACTTACTCTGTTCTGTGGGCATTGAGTCTTGATGTAGGGGGTATGGATGAAAGTATTATTAGGGCTGTGGGGTACATTATGGTAGATTATGTCTACATTATGTAGGGGAATGAGGGGAAAGGGTAAGTGAGGTGAAGAGGAGGGAATATTGGCTGTTACGGTTTATAAAACGTTGTGCCGTAATAGAGAACTTTATGGGAGGAGGTGGGAGGGGCGGGATTTCTCTGAGGGATATAGAGACCTTTACATTAGAGGTTTTATTAAATTTGTAAATTAGGTGGGTGGGGGCAGGGTAGGGATGGTACAATGTGTTATGTTGATGGGCAGTCAGGGGTGAAAACGGGGTCGCCTCCTGGTATGTAGCGGGTGAATGTGTATGAACTTGGGCGTATGATGTGTATTCATGGTTTGTGACGAGTATACTATATATATGTGTTTGATTTTGCAGTGGGATTGTTCTATGTATGTTATTCATATGCATGTTTTAGATGCTTGTAGAGGTGTCAGTGTGTTGGATTCTTGTTTATTAATATATTCTGTGTTTGATGAACATATTGTTTTTACCTTATTCTCAATACATTACGTTAATTGTATTTAACGTATAAGGTGTCATACTTTATAATTTACAACGTGACAATATATGCATATTATGGTGTGTTTTGTTAATCA
>NC_091356.1:23396310-23441310 GCF_038502225.1 Cherax quadricarinatus | reverse complement strand
TAACTGTACTCGGAAGTTTGTTCCACTCATCCACAACTCTATTACCAAACCAGTGCTTTCCTATATCCTTCCTGAATCTGAATTTTTCCAACTTGAAACCATTGCTGCGAGTCCTGTCTTGGCTAGAAATTTTCAGCACGCTATTTACATCCCCTTTATTTATTCCTGTTTTCCATTTATACACCTCAATCATATCCCCCCTAATTATACGCCTTTCGAGAGAGTGCAGATTCAGGGCCTCAGTCTATCCTCATAGGGAAGATTTCTGATACATGGGATCAACTTTGTCATCCTCCTCTGTACGTTTTCCAGAGCATTTATATCCATTCTGTAATACGGTGACCAGAACTGAGCAGCATTGTCTAAATGAGGCCTAACCAAAGATATGTAGAGTTGATGTACAAGCATTTCCGAAATCTTGAAACTATCTGTGGTTTGAAGGATGGTGTATTAAAAAACACATTTGAATGAAACTAGGATATATTAGAAAATATTTTGGTTAAAATTGAAATTTAAATTTAAATGTTTATTCCTTTGTAAAGATTATAATGTGCGTTTACATATTATCAAATATTAATTACAACAAAGAAGGCCACTAGCATGGAACATTGTCTTCATAAACCACTTGTAAGTCTTCATACCTAAAATTTATAGCATATTGAAAGTGGTGTTAGTGGTAGCGATGAGAGCCAGTGATACACAGCAACTGTGATAGCCAGTGCTACACAGCAGCTGTGAGAGCCAGTGCTACACAGTAACTGTGAGAGCCAGTGCCACACAGCAGCTGTGAGAGCCAGTGCTACACAGCAACTGTAAGAGCCAGTGCTACACAGCAGCTGTGATAGCCAGTGCAACACAGCAGCTGTGATAGCCAGGGCTACACAGCAACTGTGATAGCCAGGGCTACACAGCAGTTGTGATAGCCAGTGCTACACAGCAGTTGTTAGAGCCAGTGCTACACAGCAGTTGTGAGAGCCAGTGCTACACAGCAGCTATGAAAGCCAGGGATACACAGCAACTGTGATAGCCAATGCTACACAGCAGGACTCAAGAAATCGTAATGACACGATTGCAAACAAACCATACCTAGTTGGATGAATCTTATCGTGGCTAGCTGGTCTAGTGGCTAACGCGACGGGCTGGAGTTTTGAGACTCTATGACCGCGGGTTCAATCCCGGCCGGGGGTATGGTTTGCTACACAGCAGCTCTGATAGCCAGGGCTACACAGCAACTGTAATAGCCAGTGTTACACAGCAGCTGTGAGAGCCAGTGCTACACAGTAACTGTGAGAGCCAGTGCCACACAGCAGCTGTGAGAGCCAGTGCTACACAGCAACTGTAAGAGCCAGTGCTACACAGCAGCTGTGATAGCCAGTGCAACACAGCAGCTGTGATAGCCAGGGCTACACAGCAACTGTGATATGCAGGGCTACACAGCAACTGTGATAGCCAGGGCTACACAGCAACTGTGATAGCCAGTGCTACACAGCAGCTGTGATAGCCAGTGCTACACAGCAACTGTAATAGCCAGTGCTACACAGCAACTGTGATAGCCAGGGCTACACAGCAACTGTGATAGACGTCTGATTCCTTGATGATAATACTGACGTTTTTAAAGTCAGTGAGATTATTATGATGTTACAGTGTATGGTGGAGGCACTGTTGAAGATGCCTCTATATTCCACCTCCACTCTACCTCGCCTTCACTCTGTCTCTCACCTCCACTCTCTCTCCAATCTCCACTCTTTCACCTCCACTCTCTATCCCACTTCCCTTCTCTCTCCCACCTCCACTCTCTCCCACCTCCACACTCAGTCCTACCTCCACTCTCTAATCCACTTCCACTCTCTCTCCCACCTCCATTCTCTCACCACTCTCAAACCTTCAGTATCTCTCCAACCTCCACTGTCTCTCTCTCTCTCTCTCTCTCTCTCTCTCTCTCTCTCTCTCTCTCTCTCTCTCTCTCTCTCTCTCTCTCTCTCTCTCTCACCTCCACTCTTGCACCTCCACACTTTTTTGCATGTGCAATCAAAATGTTGGTTATCAATAATTGCCGAGGCTGTTCGTAGGCACCTTGACAGACAAAGTGATTAATGAATCTCATCACGATTTTACAAAGGAGCGTTCTTGCCTTACGAATTTACTAACCTTTTTTCGCTAATGTATTTGAAGAAGTAGATCATGGTAATGAATATGATAGTGTATATAGACTTCAGTAAGGTTTTTGAAAGAGTTCCACATCAGAGACTATCGAAGATAGTTGAGACACGGTTAATAGGGAAAAATTTTTACTTGGTAGAGGCATGGCCGACAGATAGGCAACAGTCTGCATAAACTGGGAGAACTCAGAGTTTGGAAGCATCACAAGCGGTGTTCCACAGGAGTCTTTGTTGGGCCCTTGTTCACAATTTACATAAACGAGATAAATGAGGGAGTAAATAGCGACGTAAGCAAGCTTGCCGATGACACAAAAATAGGCTACCTAATTCAATCTGACGAGGACACTAGAGCACTTCAGGAGGATCTCAGTAGACTGGTACAGTGGTCGGAGAAGTAGTAGATACAGTTTAAACAAAGACAAATGTAAAATTCTAAGCTTTGGAAAGGTAGATGTGGCATGCAAAGAGTACGTAACCTTTATTCGGCGCATGGACACACCCTCATTTACAGGCTATCTCCCCCAACCAGCGAACCAGGTTGCTAAGAGTTGATGATGGGGCCCCATCGTTCAACTAGTGACCAGGTTCTAGCCAATAAGAAGGTGGGATTGGCAATCGCAGAGGTTATGTGGATACCGCTCTCCTGTCTGCCCTTGTCATTCCCATTCTTGAGCTGGTTGAGCACGGTCTGCTATCTTGTGGCTTCTATTTCTGCCTTGCTTACCGTGACGTGCACTATACTTATTACTGTACATAGTGTACATATTGCTGTTCTAAATTGATGAAGGATAATATAAGTCTAAACTTTTTCTGCTGTGTTTATTTGCTCCCATTACACCTGAGATAACAGGCCTTTGAAATCCTAGGTTGTAATATGGGTAGCCTGTCCGAGAGCTGGAGCTGGACTTAGAGAAACGGTTGAGCTTAGGGTGAAGCTTGTAGCAGGAACATTGTGTAGCTTGTTGTCTCGCTTCGCTTTACAAATTTTGCGTGTCAGTTGCTTATGATCAGCCTTGCTATTGTGTGATCGTTCAACAGCTCGCTACTAGCTTGTTCAGTGTGCTCGCTTCGCTACGGTCAATCTTGTGTGCAGTCGGCTTTGCTTGTATGCGTATTCTGTAATCGTACTGTGCATAGCTAAGCGTGTTCTGCAAATTAACGTGTTACGTTGGGGTATTCGTACTGTGCATAGCGAATAACTTATGCCACCTAGACGAGTCAGACGCCTGGTGGCGGCATATACTTTGCATAACCTACCTAAATTGTCCCTACAGCATTGTTGGCAAATTGCTCGTTCCATTGGCATTCCCTATAAACGCACTCTTACAGCTGCGCAACTGCGTTCACTTATTGCTGACATACTTATTGAAGAAGAGATGGCACATCAAACTCCTCCCTCTACTGGAGCTAGGGAAAAAACACTCATGTTCTCGCATGAGGAAGATGATACACCTACGGAGCAAGATGGTCAGTATAGTGCAGCTGGGTTGTCTCGAGGTGAATCAGCGTCCTTGGCACTTGAGCTGGCAAAAATCACGCTGGAGCAAACTAGGGAACAGAGAGCATTCGCAAGGGAAGAATTTGATAGGGAAAGAGAAAGGAGGCAGTTTTCGCATTCTGTAAACGATTTCAGTTTACAAAAAACAGTACAGCTTGTTCCCCGCTTCAATGAGGCCGAACCAGAGCAATTTTTCGAAAGCTTCGAAAATCAGGCTCGAGCCTTGAGGTGGCCGGAACAGCACTGGGCAGCGTTGGTTCATACAGCATTATTGGGTAAGGCACAGGAATTTACGTCGGTATTAACTGACGCTGAATTCTCTGATTATCAAATAGTGAAGACCACAGTGTTGGGAGCATATACATGTATCCCAGCTAAATATCGTAAGACCTTCAAATTGAACAGGCGGCAGCCTGGTCAATCCCTGGTGGACTTTGTGAGACAGCAAACCAAAGCTTTTACCAGCTGGTATAAAGCGAGTGGTGTCTCTAACTTTGAGGAGCTGGTGCAGCTTATTCTGATTGATAACCTGCTGGAGTCTGTGGGACCAGAGGTTCGTGTCTTTCTGCAGGATCGTGACTTAACCACTGCATTGGAGGCAGCCAGGTGGGCTGATACCTTCGAAACGAACCGCTCCTTGTCCGAGCGGTCCCGTCTCTCTTTTCAACAGTCTGGCGTGAGCAGAGATCGACAACATTGGAGAATGAAGTGCCAGCCGGAGGGAGAGCGTCTACGACATCCAACTAAGTCACCTGGTGAGCCACGCTTCTCAACATATGGTCCCCCTGCGGAGAGGCAAACTACTTATGGAGCATCTCGACAACAATATCCAGAGAGGCACCAGCCAGAACGACACCACTTGCAACGTCATCAGGGAGTAAAGGGCAAGCCTGTCGTCTGCTTCAGGTGTAATAAAGTAGGTCACATCAGTTCAAACTGCCCCCAAAAACCTCAACCCATCGGGAAAATCTCTAATATCCCTAGTAACATGTCCCCTAGAGAAGTAGAAAAAGGTATGGCCCCTTATTATTGCGAAAGTCTTATTTCCCTTCAGGAAAACTCAGAACCAACTAAAGTAAATACCTTTAGAGATACTGGAGCTTATTGCTCACTTGTCAGAGAGGGAATATTACCCCTTTCAGAGAATACTTCTTCGAATTCCTCTGTTTTATTGGAAGCATATGGAGGAGCTATATATTCTGTTCCTTTGCATAAAATTTATGTACAGTGCAAATATTACACTGGGTACTTGACTGTAGGTGTCTCAAAAGGATTTCCCATGAAAAATGCCATGTTATTACTGGGTAATAACATTACTACTGTTAGTTCGTGTCCTGAACCTATAATGATTAATGCTTCTCCAGTGTTGGCCATAACTCGGGCAACATCCCAAGGGTTATCTGGAGAGAATGTTGACCTATCCTTGGACGACTCCGATCTCGGAATAGCCACGTTGTTTTATGAGACACACCGGCCGGAGTCTCGTAAATCAAGTGAACAGACCCCGATCAAGCCTTCCTATTCCCAGGTTGCAGGATTGCCAGATGTCTCTGTTTCCATGCCCGAGGGACTGTCCTTCCGGGAGGAACAACGAAAGGACCCTTCTTTAAAATTCGCTTTTCAGGCAGCCATGGGTAAATCCTCTTTGGGTCATCCAGTCAAGTATGAAGTTAAAAATGATTATTTGGTCTGCACTGAGACTGGTAAGGAGATAGAGGCCCGGCAATTATACGACAGGTTAGTGGTTCCAACCAAGTATAGACCTCAGATATTAAATAAGAACATAAGAACATAAGAAAGGAGGAACACTGCAGCAGGCCTGTTGGCCCATACTAGGCAGGTCCTTTACAATTCATCCCACTAACAAACATTTGACCAACCCAATTTTCAATGCTACCCAAGAAATAAGCTCTGATGTGCAAGTCCCACTCAAATCCAACCCCTCCCACTCATGTACTTATCCAACCTAAATTTGAAACTACCCAAAGTCCTAGCCTCAATAACCCAACTAGGTAGACATGGTTATTAAACAGATAGACAAACTGAAACAAAATAAGTCCCCGGGACCCGATGAGTTGTTTTCAAGGGTACTTAAGGAATGCAAGATGGAGCTTAGTCAGCCATTAACGAGTGTATTCAATGCATCCATCCTTACCAGTGTTGTGCCAGAGATGTGGAAGATGGCTAATGTGGTTCCTATATTCAAATCAGGGGATAAGTCCACTCCTTCAAATTACCGTCCAATAAGCCTGACATCTATAGTGGGCAAGTTATTAGAATCAATTATGCCTGTGGCATACTTTTCAGCCAAGTTCCAGCCACATCAGAGGGCTTACTCTACCATTGAAAAAGAAGCCCTCGCGCTGGTACTGGCTTTGGAGCATTTCGATGTTTATGTGGGCCAAACATCGCAGGTGGTCACAGTCTACAGTGATCACAACCCGTTAGTCTATCTCCAAGCCATGAAGAATCACAACACAAGGCTTATGCGTTGGACGCTCAGGCTGCAGCCCTACAATATAAAAATTAAATATATTGCCGGCAAAGAAAATGTGTTGGCAGACTCTTTGTCAAGAGTCTAGTTTAATATTTTATTTAGGTTAGGATGTATTTGTGGTAACCCCCCTTTCAAGCTCTTTTTTTTATCCCCTGATGTGGGGTTTTTTTTTTAGTGAGGGGATGCGGGCTACCGTCCGCCTGTATCTTGGACCTATGCTAGCCTGTCTGACTGCTGTCTCACTCTAAGTTTAGGGTTTGGCTTTTGGTCACTAGGAAAGCTGAGCTCTATCTAAGAGTTGGATGGTGGAGAGGATAGGCGGTCCCATTATTTTGTGCCATGGCGGCACGGTTACCACTGGGAGGTGGCAGCCTAATCCTGAGCCTTCTCGGGGGTGGGGGTGTGGCATGCAAAGAGTACGTAACCTTTATTCGGCGCATGGACACACCCTCATTTACAGGCTATCTCCCCCAACCAGCGAACCAGGTTGCTAAGAGTTGATGATGGGGCCCCATCGTTCAACTAGTGACCAGGTTCTAGCCAATAAGAAGGTGGGATTGGCAATCGCAGAGGTTATGTGGATACTGCTCTCCTGTCTGCCCTTGTCATTCCCATTCTTGAGCTGGTTGAGCACGGTCTGCTATCTTGTGGCTTCTATTTCTGCCTTGCTTACCGTGACGTGCACTATACTTATTACTGTACATAGTGTACATATTGCTGTTCTAAATTGGTGAAGGATAATATAAGTCTAAACTTTTTCTGCTGTGTTTATTTGCTCCCATTACACCTGGGATAACAGGCCTTTGAAATCCTAGGTTGTAATAGTAGATAACCATAACACTTATAGGGAGAGATTTAGGTGTTCTGATTAGCAGTAATCTAAGCAAAGACAAAAATAAGTGTTCGCAATAAAGCGAATTTCTGTTATATTTGCAAAATAAAGCGAATTTCTGTTATATTTGCAAAATACAGCGAATTTCTATTCTCTTCATTTGCTTCTTATCAAGAAATATAAATAACAATATAAATAACAAGGGCCTTCAGGTTATTCTTCAACTCCATATATCTGGTCACCGCATTATAGAATGGATATAAATGCGTTTGAAAACGTTCGAAGGAGGATGACAAAGTGAATATGAAAACTGTACGCAATACCAGGTTGATAAGACACATGTGCAACAGTTAACTGTCTTTATTTCGAAACGTTCCGTCAACCCAGTAGACTTCTTCAGTCGAGTACAGAAGAGTTAGTAGAAGGAGTAGAGATGTGAAGATGATGTAGTCAGTCTTCACATCTCTTCTGATTTTGCTTACTCTTCTCTATTCGACTGCAGAAGTCTACTGTGTAGGCGAAACGTTTCGCAATAAAGATACCTAACTGTTGCAATGTGTCTTACTTATCAGAATGACAAAGTTGATCCCGTGTATCAGAAATCTTCCCTATGAGGATAGACTGAGGCCCTGAATCTGCACTCTAGAAAGAGTAAAAAAAGGAAGGGTGGTGATGTGACTGAGGTGTATAAATGGGAAACAGGAATAAATAAAGAGGATTTACATAACGTACTAAAAACAGCTAACCAAAACAGGACTCGCAGCAATGGTTTCAAGCTGGAAAAATTTAGATTCATGAAGAATATAGAAAAGCACTGGTTTGTTAATAGACTTGTGGATGAGTGGAAAAAAATACACGAGTGGGCGTGGATGGGTGTGAGTTGGACCTGACTAGCTTGTGCTAGTAGGTCTGATGCAGTCCCCCTTCCTTCTTGATAAATATGACAAATGTGCAACAGTTAGGTGTCTTTGTTCCAAAACGTTTCGCCTACACAGTAGGCTTCTACAGTCAAGTACACAAAAGTGAGCATAGGCGGTAGAGATGTAAAGACGATGTCATCAGTCCATTACCCATTAAGACGTAGTTTTGAGGTGGTCAGTCCCTCAGCCTAGAGGAACAAGACTCTTAACAATGCCGAGTTACTGTCTAATGACGGCAAAGTTCATTAAAATTGTGAAGTAATGTCTCAGATCTAAGTACAGATATTTCTGCTCGCCGTGTCTCACCTGTGTCAGATGATCCGTGCCGGCAGTCAAGGCTAAAGAGAAAAAAAATTATAATCCAGACAAGCAGTTACTCACATGATAGGCATAAAGTCTTTAAAAGAATTGATGAGGACAAAGACGTTTACATAAAAATACATAATTCAAATCAGGTCCGGGTGAATCAAATAACAGAAGATCTCAGAAACAAGAGTGAAGCTCCAGCTGAAACTAAATTAACCATAACCCAATGAAATAAATTACTAAACAGGAGTGGATTGGATACTTACAGATTGATGGGAGCCAAAAGTCAAGTGACTACAATCCATTCGGGAAGTCCCACGTCAACTCCCACCGGGTAGAAAAAGGGAAAGGGGTGGGAGGTAGTCTAGCAGTGGGAGGGAGTACATAAGAACATAAGAACATAAGAACGAAGGAACACTGCAGAAGGCTTACTGGCCCATGCGAGGCAGGTCCAAGTCTCCTACCGGCTTAAGCCAATGCACCCAACCTAGTCAGGTCAGGTCACATTGACTTAAGGGAGGAACACGGCAACCGACCTGGTAGCACAAGCTATCAGGTCTAACTCACACCCACCCACATCCACTCATGTATTTATCCAACCTATTTTTAAAGCTACACAACGTTCTGGCCTCTATAACGGTACTTGGGAGTTTGTTCCACTCATCCACAACTCTATTACCAAACCAGTACTTTCCTATATCCTTCCTGAATCTGAATTTTTCCAACTTAAAACCATTGCTGCGAGTCCTGTCTAGGCTAGATATTTTCAGCACACTATTTACATCCCCTTTATTTATTCCTGTCTTCCATTTATACACCTCAATCATATCCCCCCTAATTCTACGTCTTTCTAGAGAGTGCAGATTCAGGGCCCTTAGTCTATCCTCATAGGGAAGGTTTCTGATACATGGGATCAACTTTGTCATCCTCCTTTGTACATTTTCCAGAGAATTTATATCCATTCTGTAATAAGGTGACCAAAACTGTGCAGCATAATCTAAATGAGGCCTAACCAAGGATGTATAGAGTTGAAGAACAACCTGAGGACTCCTATTATTTATGCTTCTTGATATGAAGCCAAGGATTCTATTAGCTTTATTGCGAACACTTATGCACTGTTGTCTTGGTTTCAGATTACTGCTAACCAGAACTCCTAAATCTTTTTCGCAATCCGTAATATTAAGATCTACATTATTTAGTTTATATGTGGCATGGTTATTGTCCTGTCCAACATTTAGAACTTTGCATTTGTCTATATTAAACTGCATCTGCCACTTCTCCGACCACTGCATCAGTCTATTCAAATCTTCCTGGAGTGCTCGAATGTCCTCGTCAGAATGAATTCGACGGCCTATTTTGGTGTCATCGGCAAACTTGCCGATGTCGCTCTTTATGCCCTCATCTATGTCGTTTATGTAGATTGTGAACAGCAGGGGGCCCAACACTGACCCCTGTGGAACACCGCTCGTGACGCTTCCCCACTCTGATTTCTCCCCATTTATGCAAACTCTCTGCTGCCTATTTGTCAACCATGCCTCTATCCAGGAAAAAATTTCTCCTCCTATTCCATGTGCTTTAATTTTCCTCAATAGTCTCTGATGTGGGACCCTGTCAAAAGCCTTACTGAAGTCCATATACACAATATCATATTCATTACCATGATCTACCTCCTCAAATACCTTAGTGAAAAAAGTTAATAAATTCGTAAGGCAGGAACGCCCCTTTGTAAAACCATGCTGAGATTCGTTGATTAATTTATGCTTTTCAAGGTGGCTACGAACTGCCTCGGCAATTATTGATTCCATAAATTTTCCCACTATGGAGGTTAGGCTTATTGGTCTATAGTTCGAAGCTAAGGACCTGTCACCTGTTTTGAAAATAGGTATCACATTTGCCATTTTCCACTTATCTGGCACCATGCCAGTTTGTAGTGATATGTTGAAAAGATTAACCAAAGGTGTGCTAAGCTCCTCTTTACATTCCTTTAGAACCCTTGCATACAGTTCATCAGGGCCTGGGGATTTGTTAGGTTTTAATTTATCTATTTGCCTAAGGACCATGTCACTTGTGACCCTAATAGTACACAGTTTATTATCGTCCTGTTCTACATAATTTATCATTACTGGAATATCGCTGGTATCCTCCTGTGTAAAAACTGAGAGGAAGTATGTGTTAAAAATTCTACACATTTCCTTATCACTGTCAGTGAGCTGACCCGAGGAACTTTTGAGTGGGCCTATCTTGTCCCTGATCTTACTTCTGTATACCTGAAAGAATCCTTTTGGGTTAGTCTTCGATTCTCTTGCAACTTTAACCTCATAATCTCTTTTTGCTTTTCTAATTCCCTTTTTTATTTCTCTCTTTAACTGACTATATCGATTTCTCAATTGCCCCTCTCCTCTTTTGATTTGCCTATATATGCCTCTCTTTTGACCAATCAGATATTTTAATCTATTGTTCATCCATTTAGGATCATTTTTGTTTGATCTGATTTCCCTATTTGGAACATAATTTGACTGAGCAGCTAGAACTATGCCCTGGAAAGCATCATATCGGCAACCATCACCACCTACCTGACCCTTAGTCAGGTCATTCCAGTTCAGCCCACCTAAGTAATTTTTCAGTCCTATGAAATCAGCCAAGCGAAAGTCAGGGACGGAGACTTGATTGCCATTATTAGGGGAATTCCATGATATATTAAAACTGAGTGATTTGTGATCACTTTCCCCAAGCTCATCATTAACCTCAAGATTATTAATTAGTGTTTCCCTACTGGCAAGAACCAAGTCAAGGAGGTTATTTCCCCTAGTTGGCTCTGTCACAAACTGTTTTAAAAAACAATCCTGGATCGTATCAAGAAAGTCACCTGACTCTAAATTTCCTGTCAAATTGCTCCAGTCAATTTGTCTGTAGTTGAAATCTCCCATTACCACAACATTTTCGTATGTAGATGCCTTACGAATTTCGTCCCATAGAAGTTTACTGCACTCCCTATCAAGATTTGGGGCCCTGTAAATCACACCCAAAATTAGTTTTTCTCGGCCCTCGAGAAGCTGTAACCAAACAGATTCAGTGGCTGACGCTTCCAATTTAATATCTTGTCTAACACAACAATTTAAATTGTCTCTGACATACATCGCTACTCCACCACCTTTCCTGTTGACCCTGTCAGTGTGGAATAATT
Source organism: Cherax quadricarinatus (assembly GCF_038502225.1). Classification (NCBI taxonomy): domain Eukaryota; kingdom Metazoa; phylum Arthropoda; class Malacostraca; order Decapoda; family Parastacidae; genus Cherax; species Cherax quadricarinatus. Next base: position 23,429,914 of record NC_091356.1, on the reverse strand, counting down.
TATAGCCTTGTATGTGACATTCAGAGGGCATCTCTCTATCTTTCAGATTGAGCCAGGTCTCTGTTATAGCAATAATATCTATGTCTCCTGCACTTGCAATTAATCTTAGCTCATCTATCTTATTTCTTACACTCCTGCTATTAGTATAGTAAACCTTAAGGGAGCTAGTCCCTTGCTGCCCTCTGCTGTCCCCCTTTGTTTGCTGACCTGATCTATTGTCTTTATTTATAACTTCATGCTGAATGCCTTTTATACATTTACTGTTTCCAACCCAAGTGTTGCAACCTGCTTGTTTCCCACACACACCCATACTTCTATCTTCCATCAGTTTAAAATCATAGGCATTTCACCAATGGCCTTCTCAATCGAGTCTGCAAGTGCTACCACCCCAGCCCCAGAGAGATGTACCCCATCCCTTGCATACATATCATGTTTGCCATAAAAGTTGTTCCAGTTGTCAATGAATGGGATTGCAAGTTCCTTGCAGTATCTGTCTAGCCAGCAATTTACACCAATTGCCCTAGACAACCATTCATTTCCTACTCCCCTTCTAGGCAAGATGCTACATATGATTGGGATCCCTCCCTTAGACTTAATGAAATCTATAGCTGACCTGTACTTATCTAGCAGCTCTTCTCTCCTACCCTTCCCAATATCATTTCCACCAGCACTGAGACAGATAATGGGCTTGCTCCCATTACCTGACATGAAATTATCCAGCCTGTTGACAATGTCCCCAACACCAGCTCCAGGGAAGCACACTCTATCTCTCATCTTCTTATTCCTATTACAAAAAGCACGGTCAATGTATCTTACCTGAGAGTCACCAACCACAAGAATGCGCTTACCTCCATTAGCAGGGGCAGTAGTACCCTTACCTTCACTGGCCACTGAAGTACATTCATCCTGAAGAACAGAGAAGCGATTTCCTACCTTCAGATCTTCACTCTTAACTTTCCTTACTCTGATGCGCCTTCCATTACTGTGAACTACTCGCCACTTGTAGCAGGTGCTGGGCTGCACCTCACTGCTGGTAGCCGTTGCTGCCTCCCCAACTACAGCCTCCTCACAGCGAGAGACAGACTGCACCTCGCTGCTAGAAGCCTCATTCCCCACAACTCCAGCCACCTCACACTCTCTCCCAGACCCATTGAGGTGGACCTTCAGCCTCCTAATCTCCTCCTGGAGAAGCAAGACCTCCTCCTTCAACTCTCCAACCTCAATTTTTAAAACACTGCAGAAGCAAGCCATGCTTTGTAACCGTCCACACTAATCCCCAAGGCAGCTCAGGGTCTGTGACCTCACGTGACGACTGACCACAATGCACATATCTCTCAGATCAAGTATTCCGCCAAGCAAACTACCGCCACCATCCATACTTCCACTCCTATCTAATGAACTTTTCCCCTCACAGTTACTTATCATATCATGGTATCACTTATAATGCAGCTACTGTCACGGGAAAGTCTCTGAATACGGCTATTGACACAGGAACATGAACATGGAGTAGCACTGCTGAAGGATCGCTGGCCCCTGCCAGGCAACTATTCCATATCCATTCCCTGTCACACACGCTTACCCGTTCAATTAATTTCCAAAGCATTCCAATGTTTACTTCAAAAGCATTTAATGACAATAACATTTTAGCCACATAAGTGAATACGGCATTGCAGACTGGCATGACGGACGAGTTGGTAATGTCAATTTTAATTAAGATTATGGCTTATCACCCGCATAACTTGTAGTAAGAGGCGCCAGTTCACCATTACAATGCTAAAACGATAGTAACCTATGTTAATATGATAATGGTATACAATATCGACAAACTGGAAGATAATGGAATACAAAACCAACCGTTGCAACACAACGGTTTATTGGTACAGACAACATCTTTGTTGAACATGATTCTAACATATCGACAGTACCTGGAGGTTACCTGGAGGTTATTCCGGGGATCAACGCCCCCGCGGCCCGGTCCATGACCAGGCCTCCCGATGGATCAGGGCCTGATCAACTAGGCTGTTACTGCTGGCCGCACGCAGTCCAACGTACGAGCCACAGCCCGGCTGATCCGGCACTGACTTTAGGTATCTGTCCAGCTCTCTCTTGAAGGCAGCCAGGGGTTTATTGGCAATTCCCCTAATGCTTGATGGGAGGCTGTTAAACAGTTTTGGGCCCCGGACACTTATAGTGTTTTCCCTTAGTGTACCAATGGCGCCCCTACTTTTTATTGGGGGCATTTTGCATCGCCTGCCCAGTCTTTTACTTTCGTAGGGAGTGATTTCTGTCTGCAGATTTGGGACCATTCCTTCCAAGATTTTCCAAGTGTAGATTATGATATATCTCTCCCTCCTGCGTTCCAACGAGTACAAGTCAAGTGCTTCCAAGCGTTCCCAGTAGTTAAGGTGCTTGACAGAACTTATACGTGCAGTAAAGGATCTCTGTACACTCTCTAGATCTGCGATTTCACCTGCTTTGAATGGAGATGTTAATGTACAGCAGTATTCCAGCCTAGAGAGAACAAGTGATTTGAAAAGGATCATCATGGGCTTGGCATCTCTCGTTTTGAAAGTTCTCATTATCCATCCTATCATTTTCTTTGCACGTGCGATCGTGGCACTGTTGTGATCCTTGAAAGTGAGATCCTCAGACATTACTACTCCCAGGTCCCTTACATTAGTTTTCCGCTCTATTGTATGGCCGGAGTCAGTAGTATACTCTGTTCTAGTTATTATCTCCTCCAGTTTTCCATAACGGAGTAGTTGGAATTTGTCCTCATTGAACATCATATTGTTTACCGTTGCCCATTGGAAAACTTTGTTTATATCTTCTTGGAGATTAACCGCGTCCTCAGCAGATGACAGCCTCATGCAGATCCTAGTATCATCCGCAAAGGATGATACGGTGGTGTATATCTCTGTTTATGTCTGATATGAGGATAAGGAATAAGATGGGGGCGAGTACTGTGCCTTGTGGAACAGAGCTCTTCACTATGGCAGCCTCCGATTTAACTCTGTTGACCACTACTCTTTGTGTTCGATTTGTTAGGAAGTTGAAGATCCATCTCCCCACTTTCCTAGTTATTCCTTTAGCACGTATTTTATGGGCTATTACGCCATGATCGCATTTGTCAAATGCTTTTGCAAAGTCTGTGTATATTACATTTGCATTCTGATTTTCTTCCAGTGCATCCAAGGCCATGTCATAGTGATCCAGTAGTTGTGAGAGGCAGGAGCGACCTGCCCTGAACCCATGTTGCCCTGGATTGTACAGATTTTGGGAATCCAGGTGATTTGCAATCCTGCTTCTTAGCACTCTTTCAAAGATTTTTATGATGTGGGACGTCAGAGCTATTGGTCTATAGTTCTTAGCTAATGCTTTGCTGCCACCTTTATGGAGTGGGGCTATATCCGTTGTTTTAAGTGACTGTGGAATTTCACCCATGTCCAAGCTCCTCCTCCATAGTGTACTTAGGGCACGCGAGAGGGGTTTCTTGCAGTTCTTAATGAAAACAGAGTTCCACGAGTCTGGGCCCGGGGCTGAGTGCATAGGCATGTTGTCAATGGCTTTTTCGAAATCTATCAGAGTTAGGGTAATGTCGGAAATCTGGCATACATTTATGGAGTTTTGAGGCTCATTCATGAAGAAATCATTTGGGTCGTCGATCCTCAGACCGATTAGTGGTTCACTAAACACAGAGTCGTACTGGGATTTCAATATTTCACTCATTTCCTTGTTGTCATCTGTGTAAGTCCCATCCTGTCTGAGTAAGGGCCCGATACTAGATGTGGTATTTGTCTTGTTTTTGGCATATGAAAAGAAATATTTTGAATTTCTTTCAATTTCACTAATAGCTTTAAGCTCCTCCTGCCTCTCCTGGTTCCTGTAAGAGTCATTTAGCTTAAGTTCGATAGTTTCCACTTCCCTGGTCAGCGCCTCCTTTCTTGTATCAGATGTTCTAGCACTCCTGAGGAGCTCAGTGACTCTTCGTCGTCTTCTGTAGAGGGAGCGTCTTTTTCTCTCCAGTTTACTCCTGCTCTTCTTCTTTCTTAGGGGAATATGCCTAGACCATGCTTCGGCTACCAGGAAGTTGATCCTTTCAAGGCACTGGTTTGGATCCATGTCATTTAAGACATCTTCCCAACATGTTTCGTTTAGGACATGGTTTACCTGGTCCCAGTTGATGTTCTTGTTGTTGAAGTTGTATTTTGTGAAGACATCTTCACAGGTACATGCATTCTGCTGATCAGGACCCCTATACATGTACGTCTGGACTTCGATTAGGTTGTGATTGGAATTAGTTGTTTTTGATATTCTTATGTCTCTTATCAGGTCCTCATTATTTGTGAAGATAAGGTCAAGTGTGTTTTCTAGTCTTGTTGGCTCCACTATCTGCTGGCTTAAGGTGTGTTTTTCGCAGAGACTTAGTAGCTCATGTGTGTGTGACCTTTCATCTGCACTACCTCCGGGGATTGTTTCAGCTATAACATTATTTGCTACATTCTTCCATTTTGTATGCCTTAGGTTGAAATCACCAAGCAGTAAGATGTTTGGGGATGGAGCTGGAAGGTTTTCCAAACAGTAATCAATTTTCAGTAGCTGTTCCTTGAACTGTTGTGAGGTTGCATCTGGTGGCTTGCATACAACCACAATGACTAGGTTTTGGTTCTCGATCTTTATTGATAGAACTTCAACTACCTCATTTGTGGTGTTCAGCAACTCCGTGCAGATAAGGGACTCTTTGACATACAGGCCAACCCCCCCATGTTGCCTGTTTTTTTTGTCGCATCTGAAAAGGTTGTAACCACTTATCCATATTTCACTGTCAAAGTGATCTTTTGTGTGAGTCTCTGTGAAGGCTGCAAACATTGCATTAGACTCCTCTAGAAGTACACTGATAAAAGGTATTTTGTTGTTGGTGGATGACTTAAGGCCCTGTATATTAGCAAATATGAACGAGGTTGTATTCTGTGTTTGTTGGGGGGATTTTGTTATTGGCATCAGTAGTTGTAATTCTGGAGGGCCATGGGTGGCCACTGGCTGCACCTCCAGTCCAACTATTTTTGTTATTTTCTTCCATTTTCTTTTTTCGTTTCCTGCCACTAAAAAATCACCTGGAGTTGGGTTGTCGTAGCTACTATTGTTTGTCTTGTGGGGTCTGTGCCTCCTGGTCCCTTTTAGATGGTATGCAGGGCACTCAATGTTGTAACACTGCTTCTGGAGGACCGAGGAGTGGCACATTTTTGGGTGAAAGAAAGTACAGGAAGAAGAACGACACACTCCTTTAGACAGGAGGTCGCTACATTTTTTGGGATGGTCAAAGTTGCATGTCCCATTTTTTCCCCTGTTATTCCATGCTTACAGATGCCCCAAGCATAATATTTGCACAAATTCACCTTTGGTTGAGAATTGTTGGGAGGTGTGTTGTCAATTTCTGCAGGTTCTGCGACTGCACTATAATCCTCAGTATCCAAGCCAGGGCCACCCCGTCCTTGATTCCATCTACTTTCCCCAGTAGAGGAAGAAGGAGGAGACTCCTCTCCAACATCTGTACTGTGGGCCACGGTCTTGTGCAATGATGGTTGTATATTTACGGTTTTAGATGGTTGTATATTTACTGTTTTTGTGGTGGTTTTGGTAGTGTCCCTAGGAGAGTCTGAGCTGGCAGTAAGGCTGGGGGCTGGGTCTGGGTCAGCACTGGGGCTGGGGGCTGGGGCTTGGTCTGGGTCAGCGGCTGGGCCTGGGCCAGCACCAGCACTGTGGGTATTAGTGCCATGGCTGGGGGAGCCTGGGCCAGCACCAGCACTGTGAGTATTAGTGCTAACAAAGCCGACAAGATAGACACATGTGCAACATCTGGATGTTATTATATGTAGACGTTTTGCAAACCAGTGGCTTTATCAATACAATACAAGGATATGTGAAGAAATATATACAAAAGATGAGGTAATCAGTTCTTCAGCCTCGGAGTTGGTGTAGAGCAGCGTAGCCTGGCGTTGTAAGTGAAGTGAATGCTCGGGTGATGGCAAGAGGTGTGGGATTAAAAGATAAAGAATCTAACACAAAGTGGGAGTTGTCACAGTTGCTCTTTGCTGATGACACTGTGCTTTTTGAGAGATACTGAAGAGAAGCTGAAGAGGTTAGTTGATGAGTTTGGTAGGGTATGTAAAAGACGGAAATTAAAAGTGAATATAGGAAAGAGTAAAGTGATGAGGATAATGAAAAGTATAGGTAATGAAAGACTGGATATCAAATTGGTAGGAGGGAATATGGGGAAAGTGAATGTATTCAGGTATTTGGGAGTGGACTTGTCAGTAGATCGGTCTATGAAAGACGATGTGAATCATAAAACTGATGATGGGAAAAAAGTGAGTGGTGCACTGAAGAGTCTGTGGTGATAAACAACTTTATCAACAGAAGCAAAGAGAAGAATGTATAAGAGTATAGTTATACAAATGCTCTTATATAAGTGTGAAGCATGGGGGTGAATGTTACAACAAGGAGGCTGGAGGCAGAGATGTCGTGTCTGAGGGTAATGTGCAGTGCAAATATAATGCAGAGAATCCAAAGATTGGAGATTAGAAGACGGTATGGGTTTCTAAAAGTATTATCCAAAGGATTCAGGAGGGGTTATTGAGGTGGTTCGGAATTCAGAGAGGATGCAACATAATAGAATGACTTGGAGAAAATATAAATCTGGTGGAAGGAAGGCAGGGTGTGGGTTAGCCTAAGAAAGGTTGGAGGGAGGGGTGTAAAGGAAGTTTTGTGTGTGAGGGGCTTAGACTTCCAGCAGGCGTGTGTGAGCATGTTAGCTAGGAGCAAGTGGAGAACAAATGGTTTTTAAGACTTGGCATGATGTTGGAGTGTGAGCAAAATAACATGAAGGGTGAATATTCAGGGAAACCAGCAAGCTGAGCTTGAGTCCTGCAGATGGGAAGTGCAGTGTCTGCACTCTTCTGAAGGAAGGCTGTTGACATTTTTTCAGTTTTTTTTAACTGTAGTGTAGGCACAACTCTGGCAAGAAAGTGATGGAGTGAATGATGATGAAAGTGTTTCGTCTTTTTGTAGGTCACCAGCCTTGTTGGGAAACAGCCGATGTGTTAATAATAAATATATAATAAATATATATGTATATGTCATGCCAAATAGAAAAAATTGGTCAATTATCACGAATTCATTTAAAATTAAGTTCTATCTAAAATTTTCTCTTCTAAATTTAAAGATATTTTCTTTTCATATATGTTAAAGTAAAAACTTAACAATTTTGTACCAAAAGAACATTAGAAAACTTATCTAACCTTATTATAACAAATGCAATTTAATTTAGTCTAGTCCAACTAAATATATTTTAGATAAGGGTTGTTGAGGTGGTTCGGACATGTAGAGAGAATGGAGCGAAACAGAATGACTTCAAGAGTGTATCAGTCTGTAGTGGAATGAAGGCGGGGTAGGGGTCGGCCTAGGAAAGGTTGGAGGGAGGGGGTAAAGGAGGTTTTGTGTGTGAGGGGCTTGGAGTTCCAGCAGGCATGCGTGAGCGTGTTTGATAGGAGTGAATGGAGACAAATGGTTTTTAATACTTGACGTGCTGTTGGAGTGTGAGCAAAGTAACATTTATGAAGGGGTTCAGGGAAACCGGCAGGCCGGACTTGAGTCCTGGAGATGGGAAGTACAGTGCCTGCACTCTGAAGGAGGGGTGTTAATGTTGCAGTTTAAACTGTAGTGTAAAGCACCCTTCTGGCAAGACAGTGATGGAGTGAATGATGGTGAAAGTTTTTCTTTTTCGGGCCACCCTGCCTTGGTGGGCCACCCTGCCTTGGTGGGCCACCCTGCCTTGGTGGGCCACCCTGCCTTGGTGGGCCACCCTGCCTTGGTGGGCCACCCTGCCTTGGTGGGCCACCCTGCCTTGGTGGGCCACCCTGCCTTGGTGGGCCACCCTGCCTTGGTGGGCCACCCTGCCTTGGTGGGCCACCCTGCCTTGGTGGGCCACCCTGCCTTGGTGGGCCACCCTGCCTTGGTGGGCCACCCTGCCTTGGTGGGAATCGGCCAGTGTGATAATAAAATAAAATAAGTTTACAATAATTTAAAAAATAAAAAAACACAGTGAAATACATTTTTTTTGTAAGGTACAGAATGAATTTTTGCTTGTTATAATAATGTTAGGTATGTGTATATATATATATATATATATATATATATATATATATATATATATATATATATATATATATATATATATATATATATATATATACAGTGGAACCTCAAAAATCGAACTGATCCCAACTCAACCAATTATGTAAGTGTATTTTTGTAAGTGCTTTTATAAGTTTTTTTTTGAGGGTCTGAAATGGACTAATCTAATTTACATTATTCCTGATGGGAATAAATTCGTTCGGTACCGACACTAGAACAGCCTTCTGGACCGAAGAAAGTTCTATATTTGAGGTTCCACTGTATATATATATATATATATATATATATATATATATATATATATATATATATATATATATATATATATATAAATATATATATATATATATATATATATATATATATATATATATATATATATATATATATATATATATATATATATATATATATATATATATATACATGTTGAGAGGGTTCATAGAGATAAGATAAGATAAGATTTCGTTCGGATTTTTAACCCCGGAGGGTTAGCCACCCAGGATAACCCAAGAAAGTCAGTGCGTCATCGAGGACTGTCTAACTTATTTCCATTGGGGTCCTTAATCTTGTCCCCCAGGATGCGACCCACACTAGTCGACTAACACCCAAGTACCTATTTGCTGCTAGGTGAACAGGACAATAGGTGTAAGGAAACGTGTCGGAATTTCCACCCGCCGGGAATCGAACCCGGGCCCTCCGTGTGTGAAGCGGGAGTTTTAGCCACCAGACCACCGGTTGGAGTTAAACACACTGGTTGGATGGTAACACTTATATTAGCAGAGTGTGAGAAGGGGAAGCCCAGCCTGCCCTGTTGCCTGTTGTAGTCCTATGCGTGGAGTGAGAAGGGGACAGCATGTCTGACGCTCACATGCAGCATCACGTGACATCACACATGCTGGCCACTGAGCCTAGCAAGGGGTCAACTATGTAAAACATATGAATGGTACTATGATACTCAGATAACATATGCATATACAGGGGATCAGCAACTATGCTGACAGCTCGGTCATGTTATGTATGTCGTCTCGACATACCATACTATGATATAGGCTGAACAGGCAGGTGGCTCTGGGCTGATTCTATACAATAGCAAAGACATATGTAACTTAGAACTAATGGACGGTATTGTAATGTGTGGTAACATAATGGATGTTAATGTAATGCATTGATCAATCGATCTGTATTCATGTACTCTATGGATTCTGAGGAAGAATATATATTTACAAATGTTAAAGTAATTAACAGCAAAGACAGACCAGGTGCGCACGGGTCATACTGCTAAATCTCAGAATTCGGTGGAAACGTGAAGCCAAAAAAAAAGATTCTGAAAACTGATGAGCTAGTAATGAAACACACAGTTGGCAACTAATTATACAGGCTATGTACATTTAAACCCAACTCTGCAAGGGTAATATTTACATATGCAGAATGGTTTTCGTCTGTGGGAGGATTGAATTCTTTTGCAATAGCTAACACATGCCTTGGCTGAGGGAGATCTGAACAAGTATCTACAAAAGATACTTGTGGGTTTCTCATTACTTGTCGTGTATGCAAAGAATAATGACATTCGGGTTGATCATCTGACTGAGTGTTAGAGGTAGAGGGTACAGAGTCAGAAGGATTGTCAGCATCTGTCACATTAGTCTGGGTAGAAATATCATCCTCAACATCGCATACTAACTTCATATGATCTAAATGCAATTCCTTATACTGACCAGTACTAATTGACCTTATACTAACCAGTACTAATTGCCACTGATATGTTCAACTACTCGATAAGGACCAACAAACTTTTGATCGAGCTTAGAATTTGCGGATGTTCTGTTGTAGTCAGCATTACTCGCGAACACACTTTAACTTGGATGGCTTAGCATGGCTATCAGTTACTCTTGTAAATTCTGCTGTTGACTTACGAAGTGTCTCACGGATTCTTCTAAAAACACTTTGAGCTAACCTGGTACGAGTTGCTATGAAATCATCAGGGTTGTAATAGGGTTTTCTGTGTGGAATATAACAACTCATAAGGCAAATGCCTGTCTACACCATAGAACGCATAATGTGGAGTGTCACCTATCGAAGCATTGTAAGCAGAATTTATGGCACATTGAACATTAGGTATAACTTCATCCCAGGTTTCACTGTTGGGATTGATAGTGGCTCTCAAGACATCAAGTACTTTCTTATTGGTTCGTTCCACTAACCCATTGCTGGCAGGATGATGAGGAACAATGGTGGATTTAGAGATCTTGTACAAGGTACACAAATTTTCAAGAATCTCATTACAGAATTCACCTCCATTATCTGTTACCAGGGACTTAGGGGTGGTATGCCTACAGATTATATGCTCCTTGAAAGTTTTAGCTTCAGTCTCGGCAGTCGTATCTGCAATAGGAACTAACTCACAATATCTGGTGAAATGATCTACCATAACACACAGATGCTTGTTACCTTGGATGGAACATTGGAAATTGGTTAACAGATCTATGGCAACTCTTTCCCATGGTTCACTCGTGGTGGGATACACCTTGATAGGATTTGGACCGTTGACATTTCCTTTATGTTGCATACAGACACTACATTTCTTAACATACTCGGAAATATCAGTTGCCATACGTGGCCAAAAGTATTTCATTCTGGCTTGTTTTACTGAACGATCCATACCAGGGTGTGCAACACCTGGTGCATCGTGAACTAGTTGTAGAGCTACATTCACTAGTGACTGTGGAATTACTAACTGGTATATCTTCTGCTTGGGGTACCCAACTCGTCTGTTTGATACAGTAATTCTTGGCTCATTACAAAGTCACTAATGGGTGCTGATGGCTTCACAGTCAGAACAAGATCTTCCTGGAGCAGGAATCGAATCACACCAGACCACACGGGATCTGTTCTTTGAGCATTCTTTGCATCCTCGGCAGTAAATGGAGGGTCTGCAGTTACTATACTAACATGTCGTGATAAGGCATCTGTGACTACGTTTGACTTGCCAGGTAAATGTTCAAAGGTAGGATTGAACTCTTGGATAGTCAAGGTCCATCTGGCTAACCTTCCAGTAGGTTGTTTGTTCTGGAATAAAGGTAACAGTGGAGCATGGTCTGTCAAGACATGAGCAGGGTACTGATAAATAATGTCTCGGAAGTGCTTTAAAGACCATACTATTGCTAAAGCTTCTTGCTCAGTTACTGTATAACTACGTTCAGCCTTCGTAAGGACTCGGCTAGCAAATGCATCTGCGTTGTACTTGCCATCAGTCTTCTGAGCTAGTACGGCACCTATGCCAATTGAACTAGCATCAGTTGTCAGATAGAAAGGCTTAGAAAAATCTGGAAATTTCAAAATTGGAGCAGATGTTAGCTTTTCTTTCAGAGTTTGGAATGCTCTTTCTTGACGGAAGGTTCAAACAAAAGGAGTATCTTTCTTAAGCAACTCAGTTAGAGGAGCAGCTGTGGAAGAAAAATTGGCAATGAAAGATCTATAAAAACCTGCTAAGCCCGCAAAGGATCTTACGGCATCAGCAATTTTGAGAGATGGAAAATTTAGTACTGCAGTTACTTTACTATGGTCAGTCAAAACCCCTCTAGGAGTGACTACGAGGCAGCTGGTAAACGGGCTAAACTCTCCTTTCCAATACTAATGATGCAACTCTCAGATGGAGGGCCATCCACTGAGGCATTTGTTCTAGCATGAACAGCAGTAAACTAAGCTTCCAGGTTGTCTGGATCCCCATTGAACAGAAGCATAGCATCATAAGGGTCATGACTAAAGTTCCGGAGTCTCGAAGTCTGAGTGTGTCAGTTGTTCGATAAATGATTACTCGAATTTTGGACTGACTCATTATTGCTTGGACTAGCAGAATGTACTGAGACATCACTTGAAAGGGCTTGAGACATGATTGCAAAATGTGAAACAAGAATTTATAAAAAGCAAAAAAAAAAAAAAAAAAAATGTATGTATATATATAACTGGGGGAACACATGACACAGTAAACTTAAATGGGAAGAAAATACTTAAATATTCTGCATAAGAAAAAAATAACAAGTCACACTGTAGATCAAGGAAAACTCACATAAAAACTCAACTGGAGAAGCAACACTTTGATAATCAAATGAAACTGTACTTTACTCAGATCAAATTTACCCAAATTTACTTTAATTTGAATTAATGGCACAGTGAGTTGTCTTTACTCACAATTCAATAAAGAAATTCAACAATAAATGATTAATCAATAAAAAATTGATAAAATGGAATCAATAAATCTTGTGCAAAATTAAAATAGACCAGGAAAACAATTCTTTAAAAAATTAAAATAAAGTGACACACAAAGAATTAAATATTTTGTACAAAACACAAGAAATGTAAAACTGAAACACATAATATTGCACTTAAATAAACTGTAGCAATATTGTAAGTAACAATTACTAATAAAAAATTACTGCACAACACAAAACTACATAAAATTTTCTGAAAGAATAGTTTAATGGCAGCACAATACTTGCACAAGAGTGACTCAAGAAATCGTAATGACACGATTGCTGGAGATTCGTCTGTAAAAACTTGCATTTGTGGTCACAGTGGTGCCTGTGCTAACTTTCCTATGGTGTAGAAATATACCTAGTTGGACGAATCTTATTGTGGCTAGCTGGTCCAGTGGCTAACGCGACGGGCTGGAGTTTTGAGACTCTATGACCGCGGGTTCAATCCCGGCCGGGGTATGGCTTGCACAAGAGTCCCTGCAGAATGAGTCAAAACTGCAATAATAATAAAAAAAATTGCACACAGAAGAAAATTGCAATCTACAAAAACAATAAAAAAAAATTAGCAAGGAATTAACTAACTGAAAACTTTAACTCTTAACTGCAGCTTAAGCAAACACTGAACACGCGAAAAAATGATTTACTTTAAAAAAAGAAGTTAAAAATTGCACTAAGAGTGAATTTGTTCAATGAAATATGCAGAATAATAGAGGCATAAAACACAAAACAGAGAAAAGTTAACACTTACAATAATGCAGAACACAACACATCAGTATGTGCACAATACTATAATAATTTTCTTGCAATACGGTCTTGTGTTGACAAAAATTTTGGAAATAATTCTCTTGCTTCTAACAAAATAATGGTACTATTGTCTGTGGAGATAGAACAAATTAGACACTGGCTAAATAAAAATAATTAGCACAAAAGAATGTTCAACACACAGTAAAATGGGAAATGAATTAATAAAAAAAAAAAAAGCAAGAATACACAAATGCCGGGGAAAAAAATAACTGAGACAACACTGAGTTGTGATGCAGAATATAAGATAACAGTTACTGAATTACTTTACTTCATAACTTACTGGACAAGGAACACAGTACTGTGAACACACGATAATTGTGAAGTGTAAACACAAGTTTTATACTGCTTATATATTGCACACAACAGAGAAAAACAGAAAAGTACTTACTTCAAGTATATATAAAAAAAGGAACACAACACAACAGACATAAAAATAAAGTACGAAAATTTAAACATTGAAGAGAAAATAAAATATTGCGAGCAAAATGTAATCAAGAGCCACTGAATGTCACTAAGAAATCACTGAAAAAGAAATGTCGCTAAGAAATCACTGAGAACAAAAAAAAATGTCTCAACACTCGCAAATGTCTCTATAAAAAGATTATTATCACTGGAGCAATGTCAGTGGAGATTAAGGGTGGTGGTGGTGGAGTCTCGTGGCTGTCGGCAATGCTCCACTGCTCTCAACACGTCGATGTCTCGAAGAATTTGCGCTTAAATTCGAGGAACACACATAGCTAGGCTTTTTTCGTTGGTGCACAGGTACAATGAAACAATCTTGAGTCTTGACCCGCTATGTGAGCCGTAAAATAAGATGCTAGGACCCGATGTAAGGGTGAAAAACAATGGTGGTGGGTAGGCGTGGGTGAGGCTGCATGCTGGGACACTGCCTGAGTGGCCTAGGCCGACTGGATAAGCAGTGTAACCCACACGCTCTGGGTACACCCATACTAGGCACGAAAATATTCTAAGCCAGGTTGGCTTAAAAACCCACAAAATACCACAACACCACAGGGATGATGTAAACACTCAGGATGGCTAGAACTGGGAGCACAAAGCGATGGTGAAGGCTGGAACTCATGTGGCTTGCTTGAGTACTGGGGGTTAGTCACCTGGGTTAGTTGGCTGACTTGCTTGGCTTAACCCATCACACAGACTGGCTTGAGAACTTGTAATGATGAGCACAGCAGGGGTGGAAAGCTGGCTAGCAGGCAAGGCTAGTACTTAAGACAGGTTGGATGGCGTAGGGCTTGACTTTCCCAACACACTGGCTTGGCAGCTTGGCTTAATTTGCAAACCCGGGTCAACCCCTCTGAAGTAATGCAAATAAGTAGATAAAACACTAAGACACAAAGACTGACCAGTAAGCAGGAAGCAAAGAGGCTGGTGAACGCTTGCTCGGGGTAGCTGGCTGCTAGGCTAAGCCGCCATGCGGTCACACATAAGGCCCGTCGGCTGAGAGAAGTTTATCTCCATACATACCTGGTTACCTGGAGGTTATTCCGGGGATCAACGCCCCCGCGGCCCGGTCCATGACCAGGCCTCCCGATGGATCAGGGCCTGATCAACTAGGCTGTTACTGCTGGCCGCACGCAGTCCGACGTACGAGCCACAGCCCGGCTGATCCGGCACTGACTTTAGGTATCTGTCCAGCTCTCTCTTGAAGGCAGCCAGGGGTTTATTGGCAATTCCCCTAATGCTTGATGGGAGGCTGTTGAACAGTTTTGGGCCCCGGACACTTATGGTGTTTTCTCTTAGTGTACCAATGGCGCCCCTACTTTTTATTGGCGGCATTTTGCATCGCCTGCCCAGTCTTTTACTTTCGTAGGGAGTGATTTCTGTGTGCAGATTTGGGACCATTCCTTCCAAGATTTTCCAAGTGTAGATTATACATCTCTCCCTCCTGCGTTCCAACAAGTACAAGTCAAGTGCTTCCAAGCGTTCCCAGTAGTTAAGGTGCTTGACAGAACTTATACGTGCAGTAAAGGATCTCTGTACACTCTCTAGATCTGCGATTTCACCTGCTTTGTATGGAGATGTTAATGTACAGCAGTATTCCAGCCTAGAGAGAACAAGTGATTTGGAAAGGATCATCATGGGCTTGGCATCTCTCGTTTTGAAAGTTCTCATTATCCATCCTATCATTTTCTTTGCACGTGCGATCGTGGCACTGTTGTGATCCTTGAAAGTGAGATCCTCAGACATTACTACTCCCAGGTCCCTTACATTATTTTTCCGCTCTATTGTCTGCGTAAATATCAAATTTACGCGCTCACCGCTGGCACCATTTGTTAAGAGGGTTCGTGGAGATATGATGGTTGGAGTTAAACACACTGGTTGGATGGTAACACTTATATTAGCAGAGTGTGAGAAGGGGAAGCCCAGCCTGCCTTGTTGCCTGTTGTAGTCTTATGCATGGAGTGAGAAGGGGACAGTGCATCTGACGCTCACATGCGGCATCACATGACGTCACACATGCTAGCCACTGAGCCGAGCAAGGAGCCAACCATGTAAAACATATGGATGGTACTAAATATGACACTCAGATAACATATACATATACAGGGGATCAGCAACTATGCTGACATATATATATATATATATATATATATATATATATATATATATATATATATATATATATATATATATATATATATATATATATATATATATATATATATATATATGCAACAAGATCACAGTAAACAGGTGATTTCAGAATATGCAAAACAACCACTCTGAAAGAATAGAGAAATTCCAAGCGCTTCTGTGACTACTCACATTATCAAGGAACTATGAAAGTAATGCATCCAAGGAAGCTATATAAGGGGGCTGGCTAACACCTCACTATCAGATTCCACAACGGTTAAACACCTGACGCGCGCCGACCCAACTGGAAAGGTCCTTTGCACAACTCACCCACAAACTATTCTACCCAAGAAAATTTAAAAATTATTATTTATCCAGTGTATTATTAAATTCTTCCCAAATTCTATTAATTATAAATGGATCTAATTTATATAAACCAAAGGAAATATTCATATTATTGTCAAAACTGCCTTTTATGAAACAAGATTCAATTATATTCCTGTCGGCCATGGACTTGCTTGATACTACTTTCTCAACTTTTTGAAAATCAATTGGATGGTTAAAATCTTTTACATGAATAAATAGAGCATTGGAATCTTGTCCAGTTCTAATGCTATATTTATGTTGTTTTAATCTTAGTGCGGGATTTTTACCAGTTTGACCGTAATAAACTTTATCGCAAATTTTACAAGGAATCTTATAGACACATCCATCAGCATTTTGGGGGGAATTCTTTATCAAAAGCTTTTTTACTGTATCAAGATTTTTGAATACAACTTTAATATTAAAAGTCTTAAGAAGAGAAGGCATATCAACCAAGTTTTCATGGTAAGGGAGAACCAACATATTTTTAGTTGAATAAGGCTGGTTGTCCCTTTTTGGATTGTAAAAAGTATTTCTAGCAACTTTAAAAGATTTATCAATTACATTTCTTGGGTATTTTAAATCATTACCTATTTCATAAATTTTGGATATTTCCTCATCTATGAACTCAGGACTACAAATTCGTAAAGCTCTCAAAAACATTGATGAGAAAACAGACAGTTTGACTCTATCTTGATGCAAAGAATAATAGTGGACATAGAAACAGTTATTTGTAGGTTTTCTGTAAATTTTAAATTTGAATTCATTATTACCCTTAATAATTAAAACATCTAGAAAAGGCAATGAGTTATTTTCTTCAAACTCAACAGTAAAGTTTATAGAATGGGCTAAGCTATTTAATTTTCCAAGGAAATGGTGTATATCTACATTTTTGGGCATAAGACACAAAATATCATCAACATATCTGAACCATTTAGCTCTATTAGGGAGGATTGTGTTAAGCAACCTTGTTTCAAAAAATTCCATGTATAGGTTACTAAGAACAGGTGAAAGAGGATTTCCCATTGCCATACCAAACTTCTGAGTGTAAAACTTATCATTAAATACAAATTTTTCATCAACAATGCAAAGTTTAATAAGTTTAATGATAGTAGGAACTGGCAATGGTAAATCATAGTTAACGAGTTCTTCAGATAAGAAACTTAATAAATCAGGAACTTTCGTAAACAAGGAAGTAACATCAAAACTAACCATGTTAAAATCATTTAAGTCAGTCAAGGAGCTTAATTTATCAACCAGGTCTATGTTGTTTTTAACATTAAAGTTAGAAATTTTGCCAACAATAGGGCTCAAAATATCAACAAGCCATTTGGATAATTTATATGAAACTGACCCTATGGAGCTAATAATTGGTCTGACTGGATTCCCTGGTTTGTGTGTTTTTATTAGTCAATACATGTAAGGTAAAGATGGATTAGTGGAAGTTAATTGTTTGACTAATTCATCTTTGCCTTTCAGTAGAAGTTTTATTGTTTTATTGAAATTGCTGTTAACGGTTTCTAGGGGATTTTTCCTAAGTTTAGAATAGGTTTCAGTATCATCTAAGAGATTATTCATTTTTTCTTGGTAATCATTTTCTTTCATAATTACTATTGCACTTATTTTGTCTGCTTTAGTAAGGCGCAAATTTTTATTGTTATTAAGTGTATCATAAGACTTAAAGAATCTTTGAGGGCAATTGGGAATGTTTGGTTTTAACATAGAGCTATATACCATTCCTTTACTAATATTAATTTCATCAGAGGATAACTCAGAAAATTTTTCAAAGTTACAAAAGGCTTTTGCAATTTCAACATTATTAAGTTTTTTTGAAGTTGCAAAACTTAGGCCAAAACCTAGAGCAGCAGCTGTATGTTTGTATATATATATATATATATATATATATATATATATATATATATATATATATATATATATATATATGTATATATATATATATATATATACGTATATATATGTATATATATATATGTATATATATATATATATATGTATATATATATATATATATATGTATATATATATATTTTTTTTTTTTTTATCACACTGGCCGATTCCCACCAAGGCAGGGTGGCCCGAAAAAGAAAAACTTTCACCATCATTCACTCCATCACTGTCTTGCCAGAAGGGTGCTTTACACTACAGTTTTTAAACTGCAACATTAACACCCCTCCTTCAGAGTGCAGACACTGTACTTCCCATCTCCAGGACTCAAGTCCGGCCTGCCGGTTTCCCTGAACCCCTTCATAAATGTTACTTTGCTCACACTCCAACAGCACGTCAAGTATTAAAAACCATTTGTCTCCATTCACTCCTATCAAACACGCTCACGCATGCCTGCTGGAAGTCCAAGCCGACTTGATCCCATGTTGTTTTGGTCTGCATCATGGTAAGCGAAAATCACATGACGCTCTGACCCAAAGGGCCACCCAATCATACAGAGACGCAGTGTTGTTATTGATTAAATACCACTCGTTCATGGTTACAGTAATATATATACTGCTTGTGGAGGCTAGTAATCTAAACGGGAGCAGAATGAAATTAGCTGTGAGGCACTCACACTATCATATGTCCTCGGATCACGGTGAAACACCTAGCTCTGCTGGGTGTGTGATCTTTGTAGGATTGGTTGGTCTTGTGGGTTAGAGCATTGTGTTATTTTCGCTCACCATGAGACAAGCCAGATCAACATGGGTTCGAGTCCTCAGCTAGTCGCAGTGTTGTTATTGATTGAATACTACTCATTCGTGGTTACAATAATATATATGCTGCTTGTGGAGGCTATTACACCAAATGGGGAGTAGAATGAAATTAGCTCTGAGGCACCCACACCATCGTATGCCCTCGAGTCATGATAAACACCTAGCTTTGCTGGGTGAGTGATCTTTGTAGGATTGGGTGGTCCCAGTCGGGTATTTGATTGATGTGCACATCAGATGACATGCACGGTATGATACTCACCCCAAGATCCTTTTCACTGAATGAGCTTTGCAACGTTTGACCTCTTAGGCTGTACCACATCTGTGATTTCCTTTGTCCTTCTCCAAGCTTCATAACTTTGTACTTACTGAGGTTAAACTCCAGGAGCCATTTGTTGAACAAGACTTGCAGTCTATCCAGATCCTTTTGTAGGCTTACTTCATCCTCGTCCGCTTGCATTTTCCTCATTAGCTTCACATCGTTTGTGTACAGGGACACCTCTGAATCTGTCTGTTCCGTCATATCATTCACGTATACAAGAAACAGCACTGGACCTTGTGGAACCCCACTCGACACATGCACCCATTTTGACACCTCATCTTGTACCAACACACGTTGTTTACTTCTCATCAGGTATTCCCTGATCTATTGCAGTACTTCTCTTGCTATTCCTGCCTGCTCCTCTAGCTTTTCAACCATTCTCTAATGCGGTACTGTGCTGAAAGCCTTCTTGCAGTCCTAGATGATACAGTCTACCCATCCCTCTTCCTCTCTCTCCTGTTTTACTTGTGTTATCAATAGGTTTTTGATGCAGGATTTCCTTTCCCTGAAGCCGTGCTGGTTGTCGTGTATTAGCTCTTTCCATTCTAGGTGCTCCATCATTCTTGTCCTTATAATTTTTTCCATAACTTTACATACCATGCATATTAGCGACACTGTTCTGCAATTTTGTGCAGTCCGTCTGTCTCATTTCTTAAAAATCAGGATTACATTTGCTGTCTTTCACACCTCAGGCAGTTGCCCTGTTTCGATAGATTTGTGTGTGTAATAAATGGTTTAGAAATATTATGAAGGCCCAACTCCTTTGAGGTATCTAGTTCCCCTAGTAGTTTCTTTAGCTCCTCCATAGTTGTGAGCAGTGTATCATCTGCTACTCCTCTAACCAGTCCTCACCTCTCAAAACTCTACCGTTTTTTGATGAGCACTGCAACTTCTTCCCCCCCCCCCAATCTGTTTCTCCCTGTCTTTCCTCGGAATCTGATATCCAGTTGGGAAGACTGCATCTGTTATTACCCCTGTGAGCTTTGTCTTTGTGATTACTATGATGTTCCGGGATGCCTCGGTGGATATTTCCTGCCACTCCTCACAGTTATTCATAATTCCATCTGGGTTGGTGTGTCAAATCTTCAGCTTCCTTTCTAGAACTGTATTCTGGTAGGTGGCAGGGGTTAGGGCAGGCCGTGGGTGTAGCAGACAGATCTGAATATTATGGTATTATGGTAGGCTGCTGCTGTGGTGGCATTAGTGTTGATGAGGTGGGGACTCCAGGTGTGGAGTGTGATTCGGTTCTGGTTATTGTTTGGTTGGTGTTGGGTAGTAGGGGTTGAGGGGATGTTGTGGGTGGGTCTGTTGAGGGTTGTGTTTGCTGTTTTCCTCAAGGCTACGTCTCTCTGTTGATACCTGCCCTGTCCTCCCGGCCTCTGGTGCCTTCTTACTCCTCTTACAAGTGGCTCCCTTTTTGTGTGTGTGTGTGTTCTGTCACAGTCGAGGTACACTCGTTAGTATTTTTGGGATCCCTTGAGCAGTGAGAGAGAGAGAGAGAGAGAGAGAGAGAGAGAGAGAGAGAGAGAGAGAGAGAGAGAGAGAGAGAGAGAGAGAGAGAGAGAGAGAGAGAGAGAGAGTGATTACCTTCATGGTAGATCTCTAAGTGTAGTTCTCAATGGAACGGAATCAGCAAGACATCCTATTGGGGCAAGTGTTCCACAAGGAAGCGTGCTGGGTCCATTGTTATGGAATGTCTACTTCAACGACCTTCTTCATCTCATCCCAGAAACACATGCATATGCAGACGACTGTACACTGACATTCACTTATCCAAGAGAAGAAATGTCAGCTGCTCTAAGTTACATCAATCACCAGCTGAGAGCTATATCATCTTGGGGAAATAGATGGCAAGTAACATTTGCACCTGAGAAAACGCAAATGATGATAGTCTTTAGGCACCATGATGGTAATGCTGGTGCAGTAGTAAGGAAAAATGGGAGGGTGTTGGCACCTGGAAAAGAAGCTGATATCCATGGGGTGAAATTTGACTCCAAACTAACCATGAAGAACCATGTTGTAAATCTTGCAAACAAGGCAGCCAGGAAGCTTACAGCACTTCGCCGTATCTCGCATCTACTTGACAGTAGGGGTTGCAAGATTCTGTACGAGGCACAAGTACGCTCACAATTTGAGTATGCTCCACTTTCTTGGTTTGCCTGCCCCCCCCCTCTCATTTGCGATTGCTTGACAGAGTAGAGAACAGAGCAAGACGTCTCATCTCTCCCCTGGACCCATCCTGGATAGATCTGTCATTTCAGCAGAGCCTTCAACACAGGAGGGATGTGGGTGGCCTTACTGTTATGTACAAGGCCAATATTGTCAAAGTACCACACTTGGATCCACTTCGAGGACAGCGTGAAACAAGCTTTTATGCCACAAGACGGGCAGAAAGCAGCAACTTCACTCTGGCTGTTGTACCCTTCTCCAGAACATCACTCCATCTGAGATCCTATATACCCAGGATGACTCGAGTATGGAACACATTCGTACAGCATTATGATGTCAACGAGATAAAGTCAGTTGATCAAATGAAAATGCTGGCTCACAGATGGCTCCAACTTCATTCTGTTCCCTACTTGTATGTCTCATAACAATTAAAATGCTCTCAAATGAGCTGATGTAGGTAACAGTTCTTAGCTTGCCAATAAAGTTAGGAATCCTTAACCTGTAAATAGCTTGTCAATAAAGCTAGGGATCCTTAACCTAACCTTGTCAAACCGTGTAAAAAAAAAAAATAGAGAGAGAGTATTCTCTAACTTAACGTGAATATTATGCTGTTACGCTTCTTTTGACTGCGTAACGTATATAAAAGTCGTGGCTCCTAAAGGGTAAACGACCTGCCTAGTCTAGGGGCATTTATATTTAAAATAGAAAAAGAAACCACTGTAGTGCCAGCATGTATATTCATACCAGTTATGAAGCATAAATTTAAATGGTCAATGTAGTATGAGGAAGGACACAAAAACTCACAAATACAATAATATATAAAACATATTAATAGTTCTTAGGTACACAAATACAACGTAGTGTACTGCATCCCCAGCACACTACACTCCAGTTCACCTTTACCCAGTACTCACGTTATCTCACCAGCACACTGTTACTACTGAGTAAAACACTTATTTATAAACAAGACTCCATAACACCCTCTCCCCCTTTCTGAAGGCTACACAACCTGCTGGTTGAACTAGTACTCTCTCAAAACTTGTACAGGCCTCTACACACGAGGGACTTACAGGTAAACATGAGTGCACTTAAACCAATAAACTAACCTATGGTATGAACTTACAAAAAAAAAAAAACTATCAACACAAACCGTGACATCTTAGTACATCTTGTTGCAGGTGCTGCGCTCCACACACTGACACACACCTCACTCTCCTCTCCTGGACACTCTGACCGACCAGGAATAATACACGTCTGGTTTCAGAACTAATCACAGAAAATGACATTATAAATGGAGAGTTTTTTTTATACAGTATTCCCCAACACACTACATGATACATGCTATCATTTAACCAGCCATAATTATCGTTTTCATAGTCTTCGCCAAAGGAAAGGATCAGCAATAATATAGTTTCCCTTACACACTTCATAACAGATCCTTATTATATATAAATATTCCCCTCCTTCACTACTTCAGCCGCAGCCGAGATGATCTCATTCAACTCTTCTGCCTCAGCAGCAAATAAGTCGATATTCATCCCATCTTCCATCACGTCTGGAGCCACTGAGTCGACTTTCCTTCATTCCAAGAAGTTGATATATGAGACACGAGTGTCTCATTTACCAACTTATCGTTTTTTAAACCATTTATATAATAATTCCTGTCTGACACAGCAACATGTTGGGACCTTGATGCTAAGATTTCAACCCTTGCTTAACCTACAGGTATGACTTACTTCCACTAGTGGATTTTCTCAATCAGTGATGCTGCCTCCAACTGCTTCGACTCACCTGCCACCGGTATATAAAGTCCCTTCTTAGCGTATATGCTGTACTTTTGTCAAGACTGATGCAGTGAACTCATC
Organism: Cherax quadricarinatus; assembly: GCF_038502225.1. Classification (NCBI taxonomy): domain Eukaryota; kingdom Metazoa; phylum Arthropoda; class Malacostraca; order Decapoda; family Parastacidae; genus Cherax; species Cherax quadricarinatus. The sequence goes on along the minus strand of NC_091356.1, from coordinate 23,406,630 downwards.
ATCTCCAGGCTCAGGGACTAGTTACCACAAACTCCTCATGTTCCACCTTTATTCTTCTCTGTATTTGACTGATGAACCCTCTGGCTGGCGAAACGTTACGCAAGTATCTTATTATCATCAGGTCTCCTTCGGCTCCCTAATTCGTCTCATCTTTCGTGTAGCCAACTGAACATTAAAGACTTATAACGGAAAGGCTTCACAGTGTCCTGTATGCAAATGCAATCATAAAAATATGTAAGGTAAAGATTAATTCTTTTAGTATTCCGGTGCATCATGGTTATCAGTATTATCAATATCGATATCCAATAATATACGTGAATTTTTTCATCATTAATATCAAGCAATGCTGGTGCACTATTGTTCCAGGTTTAACTTTTGCATTTATTGCACACTGTGGTTCAAAACAGCCCACGTTTTCTGCTCCTGCGTGATATACCAGAACCATCAGTTTGACAGCCACATAAAACCACGTTGAACAAGCTGTCAAGGGTAACAGGAAGTTCGGTTTCCACTGGTATGATGATGTTATCCTGTGCTATTCATCCCCATTCTGTTGACAGTATCATGCTGCTTCGCTGCAACACTGGCCGAGAGAAAACTCGGAGATAGATTGCTTTTTAGAATGTATTACGGCGATTTTTACTGAATACATGTATTTTAGAAGTGCCAGAGCCATACAGTTTAAAAAGGAATCTTTCTTCTGCACGATTTACCTCATCATTAGAGTTTTTAGGCTTTGTCAACGTGACTCACGAAATCGTAATGAGTTGATTGCAAACAAATCATACCACGGGCGGGGCTTGAACCTGCAGTTAGAGAGTCGCAAAACTCCAGTGGCTAACTCCTCGGTCTGGAGTTTTACGACTCTCTAACCGCGAGTTCAAGCCCCGCCAGCGGTATTGTTGGTCAACGTGCCCATCGTGTGATATTCGTTATATTTTGGTATATATTAAATGTTTTGCGTTTGTTTGGGTTATAAACTATAATAATAATAATAATAATAATAATAATAATAATAATAATAATAATAATAATAATAATAATAATAATAATAATAATAATAAATCTTTATTTCCACAAGTACATGTACAAGGTATACAGGTATAGCTGACATCAGTGACATACTACTATATAGAAAGCCGTTTGTTATGCAGAGCATTTCGGGCAAATTAGGTCAATTTTGTCCCAGGATGCGACCCACACCAGCCGACTAACACCCAGGTACCCATTTTACTGATGGGAAACATAGACAACCAGTGTAAGGAAAGACGCTCAATGTTTCTACCCTCGTCGGGAATCGAACCCTGACTCTCACCGTGTGAAGCGAGAGTCTCAGTCACCAGGCCACGGGGCACAGTAAATTGCACATACTGTTTCCCAGCCACACACTGCTAGTAACAATATCAAATGCTTGTGGCATCTCCAGTTGCATGCTAAATATTATTATTATTAAAGATTAGCCGGTATTCTCCCGGCCCGGGCCTTTTCCAAGTGGTGGCCCGGCCTTGGCTCCCTCTTTAGGGAGTGTCTGAGACCTAAGTCTCCCATGGAAGGAGGCACAAGTACCTCCTCATCTTTGGGACCAACTGTCCCCAGGCCTAGCCACAAGCTAGGCCTCTCTGGTCTGCCATCCCCGCCACAAGGGGGCAAATGGGAATGACAGTCTTATGAGCTAAAGGCTCGGGCTCAGGCACCTACCCTACCCTAGAAGGATTAGGCATGGTGTCGATTGCATGCTAAATATTACGTATGTTGTACAGTGTTTTGGGGACTGATGCGGCATAACAAGTGTCTCTTGGTACTAGCAGGACCAATATGACAGTGTCTGTCCTAACAACAATAACAACATCAGTAGCAACAACAGGCAGATTCTCTGACTCTGCTATGGCAAGAGCGGTTGAAAACAATCAATGTGTCTGCGTCTGCCTCATTCTGCTTTACATGTGTGCCAGCCAAAAGCATATTTTCACTGAGTTCCATTAATCTTTTTTTATTATTGTTACTGCTAGCTAAAAATGTTTCTTGGGTAGTGATGGTTTCCATTTCAGCATAGAAAATATATCACTGGATGTACATTTCTAAGCTCTTTCTTTGTTCAGCTTCCTCTGTTGAAGCTGTGTTGCCGTATCCCTCAAACACTACTATTGTTCCAGCACTGTAATGAAATATATGACTGACATTTAGCTCCACACGTAGATGGTTGTGGCCACACAGCTTATTATTATTATTATTATTATTAAATATTCGCCGGTATTCTCCCGGCCCGGGCCTTTTCCAAGTGGTGGCCCGGCCTTGGCTCCCTCTTTAGGGAGTGTCTGAGACCTAAGTCTCCCATGGGAGGAGGCACAAGTACCTCCTCATCTTCGGGACCAACTGTCCCCAGGCCTAGCCACAAGCTAGGCCTCTCTGGTCTGCCATCCCCACCCCAAGGGGGCAAATGGGAATGACAGTCTTGTGAGCTGTAAGCTCGGGCTCAGGCACCTACCCTACCCTAGAAGAGTTAGGCATGGTGTCGATCGCCACACAGCTGTCTGTATGTGACTACCATTTGAAATGAAAAGGGAATTTTTTGGCATGCTGGCTTCCTATGTAATACGTAATTTTAGTAGGACGCCAAGGGCACTCTTAGCGATCTTCTGCATGAGACTATTACGGAAATGGGAAGTTAGCTGACCTGCAAGTTCCTAAGCCAAAAATACTATGATCTCCGAGCTGTTATTAAGAATACATGTGAACTGGTGAATAAGAAGACTTGGACAGACTACTGTGTTCTTTTTCCCTGACTTTAATGGTATTGCTTTTGGCTCTTGGGGCCAGCTTTCCATTCATGTATGCCGCTGCTCCTAGACTAATTTGTACAGCATCGCTATAATTAACAGATTCATCTGCGACAATGCCAGCTGACGGATACCAGGCGGTCTGGTTCATATCCAGCAAATGGTGGGTGTGTTTGCAGCCACTGCACAAAGATGACGCAATCCTGATGTCCTGTGAGTGCATGCTTGAGCGCAGGTCTTTGTGTTTCTCTGAGGGAGAAGTGCAAACCCTTGTGAACGTCTTCAGTGTATCTCAGACAGGAGTACACTGAGGAAGAGCAGACACCCATTTTGTTAATGCGGTGTCTGTGATATCTCGAGAATGAATCATTCCTCCAGATGTTTTAAGCATCGTCATCACGGACTGTTCGATGATGGTAGAAGTTTCTACACGAAGATGGAAAAGTAACCCTTCTTTATAGAGTGCATTCATCTACTGACATTGTTTGCTCTATTGATTCCATCTGTTGCACATACAGCAGGGCAGATCTTACGTAAGGAAGTTGCCCTGCAGCGTGGAAATGAGGAATCATAGTCCTCACACCATAGATGGAACTCTAGTCTCTTGTCCTTCAAGCAAGTATGAAGTATTGTATAAGGGACATTTATCGGTTATACTTCACCCCAGAACTCAGTTCAGCTGTGACTTGCAGCTTGGTCTACGAGGTGCGAAATAAACCACACAACGGACGGGGATAGAACCGGCGATCAGAGAACCATAAAACTCCAGACTGACGTGCTAGCCACCGGGCTAGAGCGTCGGTCTAGAGCAGTGGTTCCCAAACTGGGGGTAAATTACCCCCTGGGGGTAATTTACCCATTTTTGGGGGGGTAATGGAGGGGTGACAGAAAAAAAGTTATGAATTCTGAAAATCAAGAAAACAATGCGGTACCCGGTATGAGGATTATTGTTAACTTTGTCTTAGTATATAAAGTTGTAAAGTAAACCTATTATAAGTAAGTAATAAAGTTAAACCAAATAACAATAAACATCAAAAACTAATATACAGCATTAGAAAAGAAGAAATATATAGCTAAGTGTGTGGAAACCCAAAAGTATTTTGACAAGTATGCTTCAGGACAAAAGTCACTCAGTAGCCCAGATCGACCTGTCCAGTACGCGTCACTCACTTCCTGAGGCTGCCTCTATTTCACACTGTCAGTTTATCTGTGAGCATCAGCCGAGGTAGACATAAGCTGGTATGTATGTGTACTGCCCTGTGCAGTATATAGTTAGTATTTACCCACTGTTACTGTGAATTTGTAGCTATTATTAATTTTATATATAATGTATGTGTGGTTCTTACGTTTTCAATGGTTTTGCTAGGATTAGCAGAGTATGTGAGGCTGTATACGTTCACGTTTAGCCATATATATCAATAATAACAACATTTTGTGAAAGGGGTAACATGCTTTATGTGGCATGTTAAATTGGGTAACAAGCTGAAAAAGTTTGGGAACCACTGGTCTAGAGTTTTTATGACTCTCCGATCGCGGGTTCTATTCCCACCCGTGGTATGGTTTGTTTGTAATTGTGTCATTACGATTTCTTGAGTCAAGTTTGAAATAATCTAACTTGCTTGACACACTCCTCGGCTACCTCAGGGGCAATTTGCTTCCTGCTAAGAAGAGCTGTGCTAAGGCTACCTAAGTGATATTTGTCTTTGTTGTCCATGCTGCCAAGTTTCTCTGTTAGGGCAAATGAGGGCTGCTGGGGTAAGAATGTAAGCATGAAGTGCATGTGAAAAAGAATGGCTGGTTAACATGTGAACAGGTGATCTTTTGGTAATAGCCCTTTTCCATAGCTCTACTGTTCCATTTCCCGTCAACATCTGGCCAATGCATCGGAGACAAGACATTAGGAGGTGGAATCCACCTAGACGCACGGTAATTCTGTCTTTATCTTGAGTAACAGTCACAACTTCTGCACCCTTTATGTGTAAAGTCTGGTCAAATATAACTGGACATATTCACAAGTCATTCTTTTCACACTGTGTGTGTGTGTGTGCACTGCATAATGAGGCATAAATAATGCTTCCGTTGGTGGATAAAGGGAAGAATTTCTATTCCAAGATGGGCATGGAGCTAATTCCAGAGTAACGCCAACAAACCCAGAGAAAGTTTGAATATGATAATGGTATACAGTACCGTCGAGATTGTAAGACACACATGCAACATTTCGAATACAAAGGAGGCAGCAGAAGCAGTAGAGATGCATAGACGATGCAATCAGTCCATCACTCTCGAAGACGTAGTTGTGAGGTGGTCAGTTCCCTCAGTCGGGAACAATGTGAAGCTGAAGCAACACAATGGAGACTTATAAATTGTCAAAGGAGAAGCGCAGATAATCTTGACGACAGAAGAGGTGAGGACCACTGTTAGAAGTAAGAATGTATTCAGTATCATAGTATCTTCACTTTCTGTCTGTTCCAGGGTAGAGAAATCATCCAGATTAATGACTTACGACTTGATATCGTCTAGGATAACTGAAACCGTTATATCAGTGATTCGTTAGGTATCGTTGTCTCCATCAGTAAGCCTCTTCTCATGCAGGATTTTGTGCGTTGAGCCACGAAAACTGATAATGCTCGGCTTTCCAGTGTTACTTGTTACTGTCGTATCCTCATTATAACGACCCTTTTTACTTTTTGCTTTTAATACTTGTTAGGAATAAGTTCACGAACTGTATATAATACTTTCATGCTTTTGGTGAGTGTTCAGGAGCCGAGTTACTTACCTCGCTACTTAAAAAAAGAATTTTGCACAGCAGCGCCACCTAGCTCCCGGCAGGAACTACTGTTGTTGACATTATGAGTTGGGTAATGCAGTTCCTTTCCTCCTGACTCTCCCATAGGTAAGTAACCCACTGGATTAATAGATTGTATATTGGCTTTAAAGGTAGACTAGTGGAAGGAGACTAACAGACTCTTAATCAACTAGTCATCTGATGGCTTAACTGCTTTCTTTGGTAGTCATATGGTTATGGTGATCATATGTTCTGTGTCTCGTCAACTTCTCGACCAAATAATGCCATAACACTCAATCGTTTTCATCAAGACACACTCTCTTGTGCTAATGCAGCTCAGGTCTAGACAAATATCTTACAGAACGTCCTACCACGTCTCTAGAGATCAATGCTATACCTCCCAGAGAAGAGTAAGAAGACCCATGTGGAACATGGGTCGGTATTAGTTAGTTAGTTAAAGATTAGCCGGTATTCTCCCGGCCCGGGCCTTGTCCAAGTGGTGGCCCGGCCTTGGCTCCCTCTTTAGGGAGTGTCTGAGACCTAAGTCTCCCATGGGAGGAGGCACAAGCACCTCCTCATCTTTGGGACCAACTGTCCCCAGGTCTAGCCACAAGCTAGGCCTCTCTGGTCTGCCATCCCCGCCACAAGGGGGCAAATGGGAATGACAGTCTTATGAGCTAAAGGCTCGGGCTCAGGCACCTACCCTACCCTAGAAGGGTTAGGCATGGTGTCGATCGTCGGTCGGTATTATATACCATTCTCAGCGTACCTCGTCTTGCTGCACACTTCTGATTTCTTAATTCAGATCCTTTGTTAGCATTAGTTACTATAATTTACTTTATTGTTTTCTCATAATTGTTTCAGTTAATATTTATGAAATAAGTTTATGTATATTAAGATTTTTATCCATACCCACATTTGATTATTTTCCGATTATTTATTTTTGTTATTGTTCTTCATAATAGAAGAACAAGTCCATAGGTTCTTGAAGGCGTCTTCCCGTAAAAATATTATTAGTTGGATTAGGCTAAATTAAATTGCGCTTGTTATAATAAGGTTAGGTAAGTTTCCCGTGAGTCTTTTGGTACAAAATTTAAAATTTTTACATTAACATAAATGAAAAAATATATCTTTAAACGTATAAGAGAAAATTTTAGAAAAGACTTTATTTTAAATGAGTTCTTGCTAACCAGTTTTACCTATTCGGTACGACATATATATATATATATATATATATATTATATATATATATATATATTATATATATATATATATATATATATATATATATATATGCAATAAGATCACAGCAAACAGGTGATTTCAAAATATGCAAAACAACCACTCTGAAAAAATAGAGAAATTCCAAGCGCATTCGTGACTACTCACATTATCAAGGAACTATGATAGTTCCTTGATAATGTGAGTAGTCACGAAAGCGCTTGGAATTTCTCTATTTTTTCAGAGTGGTTGTTTTGCATATTTTGAAATCACCTGTTTGCTGTGATCTTATTGCATATATATATATATATATATATATATATATATATATATATATATATATATATATATATATATATATATATATATATATATATATATATATAATGTTTAATAGATGTATCTGCTCTCGCAAGATATTATAGTTGTAACAACACTTAAACTATAAATTACTTGTGGCAAACACTGTCAAGCTGTGACTCTTGTTCAACACTGGTGATGAATTATCCTCCAGCACCTGATCACTGGTAAAGTCTGTGGGAATTACTTTTAAAAACCGTCATCATTGACGAACCTAATTTGTGAGTCTGATATACTGGGAGACACGGCATTTGTATTACCCTTGTACCATATAATTCTTGTAATCGTCAACAATTGTAAAAATAGTTTAAAATTTTTTTTTTGGAATTTATAATACTTGAAATATTTGTAAAATATTACATTTATGTTCATCTGGGAGAGTAATACTTTATTTGGCACTTCAGCAGGTGAAGTCTTGGTGGAGGAAGAGTGAAGAAGTATTACCCTGAAACAACTGTAACAAACTGTAGTGGTCACTCAGTGGTCACTCAGTGGGCACTCAGTGGTCACTCAGTGGTCACTCAGTGGTCACTCAGTGGTCACTCAGTGGTCACTCAGTTTACATACATAAAGTAAGTTGTAAACACTTTTCCTTCTAGTCACTAGAAGGACCACTGAGTGACCACTGAGTGACCACTGAGTGACCACTGAGTAACCACTGAGTAACCACTGAGTGACCACTGAGTGACCACTGAGTGACCACTGAGTGACCACTGAGTGACCACTGAGTGACCACTGAGTGACCACTGAGTGACCACTGAGTGACCACTGAGTGACCACTGAGTGACCACTGAGTGACCACTGAGTGACCACTGAGTGACCACTGAGTGACCACTGAGTAACCACTGAGTGACCACTGAGTGACCACTGAGTGACCACTGAGTGACCACTGAGTGACCACTGAGTGACCACTGAGTGACCACTGAGTGACCACTGAGTGACCACTGAGTGACCACTGAGTGACCACTGAGTGACCACTGGGTGACCACTACAGCTTCTTACAGTTGTTTCAGGGTAATACTTCTTCACTCTTCCTCCACCAAGACTTCACCTGCTGAAGTGCCAAATAAAGTATTACTCTCCCAGATGAACATAAATGTAATATTTTACAAGTATTTCAAGTATTATAAATTCCAATAAAACTTTTTAAAACTGTGTTTGCATCTGTTTACGATTATAGGAACACTAGAATCTAGTGTATTCCTAGGTAGATTTGCCTTAATCTTCTCATTATAACCCCGCGTCATCTCGTCTTCACATCTGAATGTCGGTCATTTTTAGAAAGGTGAACTCCAAAACCTGCCTTTTAAACAGTCTACTTGATTTTACCCATTAATCGTCATACCTTTCGGTTTTATAATGTAAACTGAGCTATGTCTTGTTTTCTGTTTTTTTTTTTTTTTTTTTTTTTTTGTAAATATAGGTATCCCTGCAGGAAGTGGAAAAGAATTCTTCCTCCGTAAGCCACGCGTGTTGTAAGAGGCGACTAAAATGCCAGGCGCAAGGAGTTAGTAACCACTTCTCCTGCATATAATACTAAATTTAAAAGGAGCTTTGTTTTTCCTTTTGAGCCACCTTGCCTCAGTGGGACATGGCCAGTTTGTTGACAGAAGAAAAAGAAGCAGAGGTACCCCTACAATCCATTAAATAACCCCACACCCTAGGGGAGTTATGATGCTCTCCCAGCATTATATCTTCATGCAACTGTGTACCATTAATCTTCCCTATATCCATAAAACTCTCGTCCATCCTTTATTATGTTAATGACTCAGATACTGGAAGGATGATGGTTCTAATGTATGCTTTCTCCAACTAAACACAGAGAACAAACAAGAATTTCCCAGAGGCAGGAAATATGCCTAGAATCAACAGTATTAGCCACCACATATACACGAACTTTTTCTCTAAACTCTTAATCGCTTACAATCTCGGAAGTCTTAGCAAGGCTTATTTTCCCTAAGCTGACACTGAGACTACCGAACCTCACTTCTTCTTCCCAGCCATTATACATAACAACTTGAGTAGTGGAGAGTGCAGCTCAGCGGCTACACAGCTGAGTGGCTATCAGGGTTTTCTTCTGAGTGGTTACAAGGCTGAGTGGCTACAAGGCTGAGTGGCTACAAGGCTGAGTGGCTACAAGGCTGAGTGGCTACAAGGTCTAGTGGCTACAAGGCAGAGTTGCTACAAGGCTGAGCTCCGGCTCCTGCACCAAGAGCATACAGCTCTCAAACTATCCTAGCTCCACTTCCTTGGATAGAAAGCTTCCTCTTCTTCACCCAGCTCCAACTCCTTGCATCAAGATCCCTCACAATCTCACCCTCTCCTCCACTTCCTTGGATTGAAAGCATCCAGCAGCTGGACCAAGACTAGTTATCTCCAACACTTTGGATCAAGATCTTCACCCTCTCTATCACATATGCTCCAGCTCTTGGGCAATGACTAACTTGCCTATAGTTCCTTGGATTAAGAACACCCTCATCTTCTACATCTCCTGCTCCAATGCCTTGGAACAGGACCATTCCTTCACAATCTCTTCATCATCCATTTTCTGAACCATGATCACCCATCCTAAAAACCAAGCTCCATTTCTTTGGATCAAGATCCCTCATATGTCTTGGGGATTCGTTAGGACATACTGGAATAAGAAATACACACACTGGATGTCTTTGAGGCATATAATTAAGTAGCCCAGGAGTCTTGCCTTGTCCAGTCTATGCCTAGCAGGAACTGACAGCAAGGCCTCTGGCCTACTCTCACATGTGACAGGTCTCGTGACATCATGGCTAGCAAGAGAGAATATCTATAAAGTAGCTGTATGGAATCCTGACATACAGATTTAGGGAGGTACCACCTCTAGAACTGGACTGGCGACCCTCATCATCAGAGAAAAAAATAAACTTACTTCAGGGAAAACTCAACGTTCTCCCCGGAGCTGTGTGAATATTTTCTTCTCCTACCAACCCCTATATCCTATGTTCTGTGAACTTTATTTATAGACAGAATGCACTGACAAAAAAAAAATACCAACAGGAATACATTGGTAGGCTACATTATATCAAAGATTATGAATCTCCTCCACCTCCTCTGAATCTGGATGCAAGCCAAGTATGCAGCAAGCATTTCCCCTCTGGATGGCCACATTGAGGCACTGGAACATGAAAGTGGCCGCCTTCGGCT